>NC_056524.1:15701093-15735315 GCF_019175285.1 Sceloporus undulatus
TGCGACACAGTGCGCAATGGCCCATGTGGCGGCACCGCACATGCCAAAAACAACCCGCATTTAGCTGGTTCTTTTTGGTGCAGGGGAACCCACATGGTTTGGTGCTACGGGCTCCCTCTGGAGGAAATGGGGTGCTCCCCTCTAGATGTTTAAAGAAAGGTTAGATAGCAACTTGCTGGTGATGCTGTAGCGGAGTTCCTGTATTGAGTGCATGCTTGACTCAATGGCCTATAAGCCCCCTTCAAACTCTATTGCAATTGGACTGTCCTACTGAGGATCTGCACTTCATTTTCTAGTATAACTACTGATAGTTGAAAATCTCCAATCATCGAGTTTGTCAAATGATGCAGCTGGATTCCACCTGACCTTATAAAAACACTGGTTCAGTTTCTCAGCTTCCGTGGAGATGTAACAGCTGTAAGATGCCCTTTCTCTCTTACAAACCAGAAAGTCTACAATAAATTTTGCTCCACTCCCTGTGTGTACATACCAGGGGGCAGGCTACAGGGGGCAGAATAAGTTCATTGCCCCAAATAAGAATCCCCCCTCCCAGGGAAATTAACTCTTCAGTTCTAGCATTGCAAAGAGTTACACATGAAATCATTCACACCTAGACATTTAACATTTGCTGTTTTCACATTCCCTTTGTAACTTTTCTTGCAATTTTTTTTGATGCCTCAACCGTATTTCCAAATACTCAAGTGAAGCTTTAAAGAACTGCAATGTTGAAATTTGGAGACAGAAGGAAAATTACATTTGGTGGGGGGGGGGGACACAGAATTTTTATTGGGAAGCAGTATCTTCATCCCATCCCCTTCACTGTAACTAGACAAAGCTATGTCTTTCTTTGTGTTTCTAGCCTCACAAAGCCTATTGACATGACTTTAGAAAAGTGAGGAGTTAGAGAAACATTTATAGGAAAGGCAAGAAGGATTAAGATGCAGGTTGTCTGATGGCACTTATTTAGTAAGAGGGTCTCCCACGAAATATTGTCCAAAAAGAGTAATTTTGTGAGTCCTCACCAATCCTCTTCACTCTTCCCAGGCTTGAATGCTGGATATGCACCTTTCTGAGAACAAAAGCAAGCAAACAAACAAACACCTGATGGATAAGTCCCTCATCTATTTTCCAGGGTGGCAAAACAGATGTCTTTGCAAAACCAACAAGCAGGAGAAGTAAAACTGTATGATTCTGTGTTTGCAATTGGGACTGCCCTGCTAAGGTCTGCACTTCAGTTTCTACAACATACTTAATAGTTCAGAATTTCTAGTCATCCCGTTTGTCAAACATGTACATGGATTCCACCTGACCTTTGAAAACACTGATCAGCTCCTCAGTTTCCGTGGATACTTAACAGCTGTACCATCTCCTCAGTACCCTCCCGAATCCATTGTTGGGTGCATGGTACCTATACCATGAAGGTTGTATTTAGCCCAAAGGTTAGCCCACAATATTGGCTGATAACCAAACTGTCATCTACTGGAGTAGGGAAGATTAATAATGGGGCAAGAAAAGCACTAGTGTATATATATTGATGGAACAAAGGGAATTTCCCCTCCCTGACAAAAAAAGAAATAAAATAAAACATTCTTTTTTCCCAATGAATGTTTCCCTCAGTACCCAAATGTCTAGGTTTGCGGTAATTTAAAACTCAACATTTAAAAAAATGTAGGTATCCCAGCATGGTGCAGTGGTTTGAGCACTGGGTTTTGACTGAAAACCAGGGTTTAAACACTGGCTCAGCCATGTAAAGGCACTGGGGACATTGAGCAGTCACATGCTCTCCGCCTCAGGGGAAGGCAATGGCAAATCCACTCTGGAAGAAACTTGCCTAT
The DNA here is from genome assembly GCF_019175285.1 of Sceloporus undulatus. NCBI lineage: Eukaryota > Metazoa > Chordata > Lepidosauria > Squamata > Phrynosomatidae > Sceloporus > Sceloporus undulatus. The sequence goes on from NC_056524.1 coordinate 15,702,929, forward strand.
GATAGGTTCGTCTCGGGCGCGGCTTACAGACCATCCAAATTGGCGGTCTCGCACCACTGCCGGTTGCTGCGTCTGGGAACTGCAGCAGACAAACGTTCGGTTCCCGGGTGCAGCAACAAAGAAGCGCCAAAATGGCGCTCTTCTTCCTGCGCCTGGAAGAGGTGCCGCAAGCACGAGGCCGCACTCGTGGCGCCCTTCCGGTCCACAACGTCAAAATGGCGGCGCCCATCTGTATGCGCCACCGCCATTTTGATGTAGTCGTTACACGCAAGGGGCAAGGGCGTCAGGAAGCGCCGCCCTCGTGCGTAAGACGGCGCCCCATAGGGCCCCTCTGGAACGCGCCTTAGTGTCACCATAGATCAGAAATGACTTGAAGGCAAACAACACAGTTCAGAGAAAGTGGCAGGCAAAATGACCAGTGACAATGTGTCACTGGTCTTTTCATTGTAGTACTGGACTTCCAATATGCCCTCCGATATTACATGGGGGGGGGGCTACTGCTTTTATCTATTTATTAGTTGTAATAGTGATGATCTCTAGAAATAGAGTTTAGGCATTCAAAGAAAAGGGGCCAGCAAAGTGACTGAAATAATGCAAACAGAGCAGGTATGAGCAATGTTCAGCATCTCATGCTCTGCAGCAGTAGAAATTTGGGGACTGAAGAAAAAAAAACAGGGGCAGGACAGAATTTCATTTGATGGGCAATATTGTCATCCCATATCTTGAGAAGATGTCACTCACTAGAAAAGGCTATAATGCTTCGCAAAGTAGAATGCAGTGGGAAAAAGGGAAGTCTACATTCCCAGTGGATAGTCTTGGTTGTCTCAATCAAGAAAGCCACAGCCTTGAGTCTTCAAGAGCTGAGAAGTGCGGTTGATGATAGGGAGATTTTTATGTCTCCCCTTCATTGGGTTCCCATATGTCAAAGTTGACTTGATGGCAGTTAACAGCGACAAACTATCATCTCATGCATCTCCAGGGAGCTGCATGTCTGGCAAGCACTAATGGTGATCCTTCTAGATGATAGAACTGAGCATACCCAAGAATAATGCATAGTGATGCTAGGTGTGTCAGCAGTCCAGTTTTGGTCAGGTTCCCCTGCATCTCACTCCTTTCTTCTGCAAGGCAGATCCTGGAAACGTTGCTTGCTCCTGGGTACGCTAAGGTATGAGAAGCAAGAAGTTAACATCATCACAAGAGCATGAAACAGATATAGGCAGAAACATCTGGGTCATATGAAAGAGTCACTCCACACCCTGTTTGCAAGACGCATTGCAGAATTTCAGCTGTGGTTGATTGGATTTAATTCAATGCAACAGTACTTTTTTTTTTCTTTTTTAAAAATGATGTTCTTAAGATTGGTTCTGCTTCATCTGCATTTTATGAGCTATGCTGGTTTTCTAGTTCATTGCACTCTTTTTTTAAATTAAGAAAATGCCAGTAAATTTGATCTCATACTTGATGCTAAATTAATCTGAAGAAGAAACAGTAACATTTACACATTCCTGAAGAAGCTCAACTTTAAGTAACTTCCAAGATGAAGCAACAGTCTATGTACATACTCCACAATTATTGCTCCATCATGTCACTTTTCAGCAGATAAAAAGATCTTATCAGGTCTCAAGAATGAAAAGAAGTGTCTCTTTAGATGATCTCAACCCTCTTGAGATATGGTCTTTCAAATGGACCTAAATCATATAGGGCTTTATAGATGTTGTAGTGGTTTGAGCATTGGATATGATTCTAGATACCAGGGTTCAAATCCCTACTTGGCTATGTAAACGCACTGGGTGACTTTGGGCAAATCACACTCTCTCAGCCTCAGAGGATGGCAACCTCTCCTGTCCCAAAGAAACTCCACAGAAAATGTGGTTTGTTTTTCATGGAAAATCACCACATGCAAAATTTACACAGAATAAATACAGAATTGAAAATTGGCTTTGAAAATTGTGTGGTTTTCAAAGCCTTTCTCACTGTGGGAATAAAATTGGTAACTGCTTCCATCAAGAAGCCAATTAGGGATGACCTACATACCGACCAGGTTGAATACTCCCCAATCTTCCCCAAATCCACCTTTTAGCTGCATTGTTATGTACTGGCCATGGGAGGTGGAGGAGGCAGTTAAGAAGTGTTCAGCTCTGTCGCTGTATTGGATTTATGTACTATGAGTCTGAAGGTACTATACACCAAGCTGTAGGAAAAGAACTGGATGATTCTCCACCACTACCACCACCCCACTTTCCACCAGCCAGTGAATAGCTCTGTGGAAGGGTGAACGTGTCTGCATCAGCTGAAAGGTGGATTTGGGAGAGTGAGAAAGGAGTTATGTTGTGCTTCTGCCTGATGCAATTCTGAAATATGCCTTCCTCATCTAGGAGCTTCTAAACATTAAAGCTGCCAGAGCCCTGTGCCTGGAACCACTAGATCCAGTGTAATTACACTATTACATATTTACAAAACAACAGGACTATATAGAATCTTGGCCTAGCAGTCTTAACAAGGAGTGCAGGACACATTTTATGGCATAGAATCATAGAGTCGGAAGCGACTACAAGGGCCACCCAGTCCAGGCCATGCAGGAAGACACAATCAAAGCAACCCAAACAGATGGACATCCAACCTCTGAAAACTTCCAAGAAGGAGGCTCCAACACTCTCTGAGTCAGTGTATTACACTGTTGAACAGTGCCAACCATCAGGAATTTCTTCCTAATGTTGAGGTGGAATCTCTTTTCCAGTAGTTTGACTCCATTGCTCTGTGTTTCTGAAGCAGCAGAAAATAAGCTTGCTCCTGCAACATGACATCCTTAAAATATTTAAATATGGTGATCATGTCACCTTTTAACCTTCTCTTCTCCTGGCTAATAATACCCAGCTCTTTAAGCCACTCCTCATAGTGCATGACTTCCAGACCTTTCACCATTTAGGTCACCCTCTTCTGGATGCATTCCAGCTTCTCAATAGTCTTTTCCAACAGTTTGCCAGTGATCCATACTCCCCACTTCTATGGTTGTCTTTGTGTGTAGGTAGGTTTTTGGCTGTGGTTTGGTTTTGAATGGACCACCTACCCTCAGCACGGTGCAATCTTGAAAACTCACCTAGTATATTCAATAGCCAGAAAAATTTAGAGTTGTCATGCAAAACCTCTGAGGGCCACCATCTTGAGCAAGGTTGTTCTCACCTAATGTATGCAGCCAGATGTAAAACTGATTAAGAACTCTCTCTTCTCCTTCCCTCATCCAAAAATAACAGCAACATATTTCATTTCCTTAGAAGAAAGAACTGTTCTCAGATTTGACTCAAACCAGAATAAAATATGTTTTACTGATCAAAATAGAATTAAAAATGAATCTGTGGTTCTATGTTTTCTGTTTGCCGCAACAATTATTCAGTTTGCAATGTTAAAAAAGACACTTTGATTTTGCAAACATTTGACAGAAACACCTCTGAAAATTGAGGTATCTGTGTGTGCCTTTCCCCTCTTTTTCCAGTGCATCCCCAGTTTGAAAGAAGGTCTTGCTTTTGCAAGGGCTAAAGTAATGTGTGATGGTGAAGGCTCACATAAGATGCCTGTCAGGCTTTTCAACTTTGGAGCTTGAAATTGTGGTTCTGAGTATTAATTTCTGAATAAACAGTGTGCAGAGGACTAGATCCAGAATATCTCCCTGAGAGAGTGCTGCACCAATTTCTTACTAATATCCTCCCTCCACAATGATGTTGTTTATTCACTCCCCAGTCCCCAAGTGTTGCATCTGTAAATAGCCAAAACAAAACAAAATGGGTCGACATCTATGACAAAACAGAACAAGATGAAGGGAAGAAGGGAGGGAGAAAAGAATGGTGAAGTAGAGAAAGTGCCCATTATTTTTTACGTCTTGGCTAAAATATATTGTGCAACACAATCACAAAAATCCATTTTGTGAGAATTCAGAGTCTTGTTCTAGTATCTGTAATTTGTATTTTGAATTGAATTTTGTGTTGAATTTTGGAAGTGGAAGTGGTCATTGTGAGTCACTATTGCCAAAGGGAATCCAAAATTCAGGCAACTGTTGTGATGCATATCAAGAAACTGATTCTAGCTGTTTCCCTTGCTACTTGTAGGATGTCTTTTGTAAAGCTAATGGATATTAATTGATGTTTAAAAAAAAACAGTGTGCAAATGCTTAGAATACCTCACAGTAATATACTGTCACGCGGAAAATTTCTCAACTCCTCCTTCCAGCTATTGTGAGAATTGCAGCTAAGCCTAGTGGTAACAGAGAATCCTGAGAGAGTAAGGAGTAGATAACAGGATTATCGCTGCTTATTAAAATGTCCTAGTACTTCAACCCCATGAGCCCTTGCTCCACTACACAGCTATTTCACAGCAAACAACAACTTCGGGCAGGGTGCATGCTGAATTTTAGAAGGAATTTTGATCCATTTGAATCAGTAGTATATTATGGACTCACCCAGTCATGTAACAGAGCCAGAGCTCATAGGGTGAAGTACTAGGACTGTTTGATGAACAGAGACAATCCTATCACCTGCCTCTCTCAATCCCTACTTTTAGAGATTGTAACAAATCTCTTTGCCACTATGTCACATCATCTCTCACAGAAACAACATTTTTCAGGAGGTATCACAAGTTGCATATGCACCAAATGTCAGAAGTTGCATAAGCAACTTTCCTGCCATAAAATGTTGGGAAGTTGGTGTGATGGGTTGTACAGTAGAAAGGGCTGTTGGTGAGAGATGATGATCTCAGGCACAGATGCTGAGCTAATAATATGAGGGAGGCAAGCACAAGTCAAGCCTGCTTAAGATTGTTTCTGTGAAAAGACTCTAGCTGTTTGTAATAACATTGAAGGAGTGATCTGAGAATGAGAGGGAGAAATGTGTTGATAAATTATAACAAATAAGAAGTGAACTCACCATGAATTTGAAATTGTGTGCAGTTTAATTAGGCAATGTTAGCACTTGGTGGTCAGTTCTGACAATGAACTTCAGTGGATTGGACCTATAATTTCTTAATTAAGGTTTTCTGAGTTTTAACAACTAAAGTCTAGATTTTTGAACTTGGAATCCTGCTGGATTTAACAGAAGATCAACAGTGATTCCTCACAGAAAACCACTTCACAATTCAAGCACACTTAGGATGTATCCACACAGCACAAATAAAGCAGTTTGCCACAGTTTTAACCATCATGACTCCTTCCTGTGGAATCCTGGAATTTGTAGTTTGGTGAGGTATTCAGCCAGGTCTGTCAGATAGCTCTGGTGTCTTGCCAAACTGCAAATCCCATGATTTTGTAGGACAGAGTCATGGCAGTTAAAGTGGTTTCAAACTCCTTTAATTCTGCAGTATGGATATACCGTTAGTCTCTTTCACACTTCACTTTGATAGCACTTTGATATCACTTTAATTTCCATGGCACCATCCAATTTAATCCTTGCATATTTAGTTTGAGGAGGCCCTAGAGCGCTCTAGTGGAAAACTCCAAATATATTTTAAAATCACACCTCTGAGGAGTCCATAGGATAAAGCCATGGCAGATAAAGTCCTATCAAAGTGCTATAATTGTGTAATGTGAAAGAGACTTAAGCTAAAAGACACCCATGCATGCACACACATACACAGAGTCAGTGAATGAATCTTCATGTGCACAAACGTAGACCTATTGTACACAGCTTGAAAAGTGTCCAATATAAAACATGACTTGAAACATAACTCAGGATGTCGCAGACTGAAGCACCACTTCAAATGCCAAGTAGATAATGTTATCCATGTATAGCTGCAAAAACCATTATATTGCACACTAGAGAGGCCAGATCACACAAGATTTCTGAGGCTTCACTGAACAAAAAAATTGAGCACATTCATCCTTGGGTGCAATAGTGTTGACATCCACCCTCTTACACAACGTATGAATTTGGCCCCCACAACGTCTGACCATTAAACTGAAAGGTTACTGTGAGATGAAAAATGACTCTGTAGCTGTTCATGCTACCTGTGATGGCTGTGCTCAGAGAAGGAGACAGATTTATGCCTCTTCTGCAAAGCAGATTTTATTATAGATTGGTTGTAATTAATGAACAGTTCCATAGCTCATCATATTATCCCTATTATACCAATTACACATATAAATGTTGGTTCATGTTACAGCTGAGATAGTAAATGTGGAGAAATATTCCATAGAAATGATAGCAGAGATTAAATGAAGTCCTTTTTTCTCCTTCCATATATTCAAAATGAGACAGGGCCAATTACTTTGCATGTGTTTCCAAGCTGGAACTACCCCTGACAGGTTCTTGCATCATCCTCCCTTGTTGCAGGTTTTTAAATAGAGCTTGGATGCCCATCTGCCTAAGGAATTTCAAAAGAAAAGTGGAATGTGCTTTATAGACTATAGCAAAGCCTTGGACTGCTATCACCCATAAAGACATGGGAGTGCCAACACATCTAATAATTCTGATGAGGAATCTGTACTCAAGACAAGAGGCTACTGTCAGGACAGAACATGGAGAAACAGAATGGTTCCCAATTGGCAAAGGGGTCAAATAAAGCCACATCCTTTCATCCTATTTGTTCAACTTGTATGCAGAACATATTATAAGAAAAGCAGGGTTGGACACAGAAGAAGGAGAAGTGAAAATAGGAGGAAGGAATATCAGCCATCTGAAATATGCTGATGACATCATAATACTAGCAGAAAGCCTCACAGGCCTCAAACAACTACCAAGGAAGATCAAGGAAGAAACTGCAAAGGCAAGCTTATTGTTTAATACAAAGAAAGCAAAAATAATAACCTTGGAGAACTTACATAAATTCAAACTAGACAATGAGGAAATAGAAATAGTAAAACAGTTCTCCTGTCTGGGATAAAACATTTATAGGAATGGAGACTGCAGCCAGGAAATCAGAAGAGTCATAGAATCATAGGATCACAAGAATGGGGAGAGCAGCTATGAAACTTTACCTGAACTGCCCATTAGATAGATTAGGATATAGCCTCTATGCATATGTAGATTCAAGCCATTAGTAAACTTTTGTTTAAACTGTAAGCTATTTGTGTTGTTTTTGAGTCAGTCTCAGTTTTTAGAGAAGCATAGGCCCGTTCCAGACGGGTGTAAAGTACATCCCCAGGACGTACTAGGGTTAGGAAAGGGCGTGCTTTACGCACGCCCCTAACCCTAGTACATACTGGGTATGCACAAAATGGTGGCACCTGTTCCTCACAGGCGTTGCCATTTTGATGTAGCGGACACATAGTGTCCACACATCGTGCGGCAAAAGTGACGCCACGAGTGCGCCACTGGGCACTTGCGGAGCCACTTCCAGGGCACAGAAAGAAGCGCCATTTTGGGGCTTCTTTTTGCTCCGTGAGGGAGCCACGTGCTACAGAAGCTGTGGCTCCCTTACGGAGCAACCGGCAGCGCCAGCAGACCGCCGCTTTCAGGCGGTCTGTAACACGCCATAGTTAGACAAGGACACATTCATGCTATTCTGCTGATTTAAAGCTAGACCCTAACAGGCTTGGCTTTGATATTTTTGATACTTAAATATATTTTTTTTGTTTCCCAAACAAAAGCTGAAGCATTAGGAAACTTGAATTGCCCTACAATCATGAGAAGACAGGACTCACTAGAAATTACAGTAAAGCTTGATGAGATAGAAGGCAGTAAGAAAGGAGGAAGACACTTTTACAGGTGGATAGACTGAATGAAGATTTCCATACCTGGCTCTGTCACTGCTAAAATGTCTGTGAAACGTCCTGAAAAGGTAGAGGAAGCACATGTCTGGAAGCCAGGCATACTTTCTCCATTGTCAGGGAATCATCGCTCCTTCTTTTGCTTCCCTGGGTTTCCATGGCTGAATGGAGATGCGAACTCTGGTCTTCATATTCCAATGCCCAAACCACTACACCACACTAGTACTCTTTTGTGCAGATTGGGGTGGGATGGGGTGGGTGCTTTTTTATTCCAAATTATACAGAAACAAGATGGAGCAGACAGACTCACGAGTGAAGAAATACATGATCAACAAGGAGTAGAAGTAGCCTCAATTCTCCCATTCCTCTCAAAGAGGTAGTTTTTCATACATCCTCAAGGTTGGCATTTGCAAGGAGATCTTTTAGCTGTCCTTCTCAGATTTCTTTTAATTCTACCCACATGAACGACAGCAATCCCTTGTCAGTTATTATTATATTTACAGTGATTTGGCTTCCAATAATAAATGATTTTGCAATTTGCCCTAAATTACTTATGCTCCATCTTTCTCCTCACCACCCCCCAGGGTCTATGAGCCTCATTATCCACAAACTGAAGAGGTAATCAATTGGCTTTAATGACTGTGCCACTAAGTTACAAAAATGCAACACTGCTATCTGGGAAATATTTTTCTGAGTCGTTTATGACTCTCCGCTCAGCTCAGTTCCCTTGGTTTTCAGGTAACATCTTTATCTGGATATTTTTTTTTTCTTATCTCACCTTGCGTGTGTTTCTGTCAATAGCATAACTGCTTCTCCACAATACCTATTACGTTCTATCATGACAGCTATCAGTGGTGTCCTTTAAATGGATCCCCATTGTGCCATAAAATCTGCACTGTTTAAATCTATGGTTCTGGCAGGTAACCAAGGTTCTCCCATTGATTTCCCCTCCCCACCCCTACTTTTTCCCCCGCTTCTTCTTCTCCTTTTTAGTAATTCCCAGTAAGATCAATGAATGGCTGAAATTCACAGCTGCCCTTCTCCTTTCATCTTGGTAATCAGCTAAATGGCTGCAGCCTGCTGCAGATACAAAGGGTGGAAACAAAGAAGTGGCCCAATCCAAAAGTAAGATGTATTAAATTCTCAGTGTTGAAACGCAGAACAAACAGGGTTGCTCTTTACTTAGGCTGCCCAGCCAACTCCACAGAGATGACCTAAGGTGAAGCACTGCTTATGAGTTTTCCTATACCCTCCACCCATTAGGGAGATAAAGCTGTGCAATTTGTATCAAGAGGGATGGAGGGGATATTGAGATTTTATTTTGTTATATGGTTTTTTATTGATGTAAGGCGATCTTATTGAAGAGGCAGGATAGAAATAATAATAATAATAATAATAATAATAATAATAATAATAATAATAATATTTTCAACACATGCAAGCACAGATAATTGCCATTATTCAGGCCCCACCTGGAATATTGTGTCCAGTTCTGGGCGCCACAATTCAAAAAAGACATTGAGAAACTGGAGCGTGTCCAAAGGAGGGCGACTAAAATGGTGAAGGGTCTGGAAACCATGCCCTATGAGGAACGCCTTAGGGAGCTGCGTATGTTTAGCCTGGAGAAAAGAAGGTTAAGAGGTGATATGATAGCCCTGTTTAAATATTTGAAGGGATGTCATATTGAGGAGGGAGCAAGCTTGTTTTCTGCTGCTCCAGAGACTAGGACCCGGAGCAATGGATGCAAGCTGCAGGAAAAGAGATTCCACCTCAACATTAGGAGGAACTTCCTGACAGTAAGGGCTGTTCGACAGTTGAACACACTTCCTCCGAGTGTAGTGGAGTCTCCCTCCTTGGAGGTCTTCAAACAGAGGCTGGATGGCCATCTGTTGGGGATTATTATTATTTATTTATTATTATTAAACTTTATTTCTATAGTGCTGTAATTATACACAGCGCTGTACAAAGTTGGTAAAATTAGGAGTAGATAAAAGCCTGCCCAAGGCGTACATTCTAAGATAATAACAATTAAAAGAGGAATAGATAAAATTACCATCTAGAAAGGAAAAAACAAATTAAAAACATCAAATATCAAACAAATCACATCACATCAACTATTGTCAGACAGCCAGATAACAATCACAAATTCCCTGAGAACGCTTCCCTAAACAATATGGTTTTCAGCTCTGTCTTAAAGCTGGTTAGGGAAGTGATGAGCCGTGCATGCGGAGGAAGAAGGTTCCAGGAATGAGGGGCAGCTAGGGAGAAGGGACGGATCCGGGATGGGGCAGAGAAGATCCTGGGCTGAGAGAGGAGATTTTAGCTACCAGAGCGGAGAGTGCGAGTAGGGATGTAGGAAGAGAGAAGATCAGTTAAATAAAGAGGGGCCAGCCCATGCAGAGCTTTGAAGGTCAGTAACAAAAGTTTGTACCTGATGCGGAAAGGAAGAGGGAGCCAGTGAAGGGAAGACAACAGAGGGGAGACATGATCATAACGGCGAGCGAGTGAAATAATACGTGCAGCTGAATGCTGAACAGAAATTAATGGGTGGAGGTGAGAGAGAGGAAGCCCTGCCAGGAGGAGGTTACAGTAGTCTAGTCGTGAGACCACTAAGGCATGGACCAGTGTTTTTGCGGTAGAAGCTGAGAGATATGGATGGATTTTGGCGATATTATAGAGAAAAAATCTACAGACTTTGGCTGTAGTCTGAATCTGTGGGATAAATGACAAAGAGGAGTCAAAGATGAAACCGAGACTACGGGCTTCCTGGACCGGCTGGATAGAAATGTTATTGACAGAAATAGAAAAGGAGTAGTGAAGGGTGGGCTTAGGAGGGAAAACAAGAAGCTCGGTCTTGGACATATTGAGCTTCAGACGCTGATGGTACATCCAGTGGGAGACAGCCATTGACCTGTAATGAACAGGGATACTTTGATCTGGATTTCCTGCATGGCAGGGGGTTGGACTGGATGGCCCTTGCGGTCTCTTACAGCTCTTTGATTCTATGATTCTATGATTAATTACTAGAATTGTGTTGGTGATTAGTACTAGTGTAACTTAGGTGCTGAATGCACAGGGAAAATACCATGGGCCAACCCCATGGTATCCTGTCCAAAGATTGGCCCATTCCTGGCCCCAGCACTAACCTGGGTTGGCATTGGTATGGCTGGGCGTTCAGATACCCGCCTGACACAATGCTGTGGAGCCACGGCTGCTGTTGCCACATCACCTGTTGCTGTCACCATTCTCCTTAAGGCTCTCATAATACCCGATAATAATAATTTATTTACATTCTTCCTTTTCCCAGAGAAATCAAGGCAGATTACAACAGAAACAACAATAAAATACAAATAACAATAAAACAACAATAGTATCAGTGTCAGTGAAAGGGAGGGGTGGTAATCTGGAAAGGCCTGCTTAACAGCCTTTTTGAAGGCATCTAGAGTGGTAATATGACGGATCTTCTCCAGCAGGGTACTCAGGTCAGACAAGTTAAAATGAGCAGATAATGCACCAGATGCCATGAGTACCTCTCCCCATCTCTATCTGTAAATATGCACTAATCATAATAAAGAATTCATAATTCCCTGACCTTTTGTGACACCAAAAATCTAATGCCTAGGCTGACTGCTTCATTCAGCCATCCCTCTCTGGACTGCTGAGCAAACAATGAATTGCTCTACAATCCAGAACCCCTACTAGGACTTGACTTCTGTGAGTGCATTTCCAGCACATTCCCGCCTGTTGCCTTTTGGAAGTAAGCTTGTTTGAAGTATATACATCACCGTTTGTTCATTACAGGCCAATGACTTTTCATTTAAGCGAGAAATAATTAAACACACCATGCTTAGGGTGCAAACAGTTCAGGGGTTAATGGAGAAATCCTTCCCTGTGTGAGTGTTCTGGAAAAGAAAAACCATCATTTGATAAGAATTAATATACAGTCTTTTGAAGATTGTAAAAGGCCATTAATCCCCAGTTACCTGCAGTTTAACATTAGCAAGAAAGCAAGTGAAAAATGATTTCCAAGTGTGGACTCTATTATACATTATGGATTAGTATTTCAATATAACCAAGATTCTTGTCTTAAAATAAATTGATGGATATGCTCATAAGCTTCACTATTTAACACCCTTTGAACAGACACTGTACACCCCTAAGGAACAAAATATAAGATCCTCTGACATATTATTTAGAGTGAAAAATATTGGTTCTAAGATATATTAAAATGTGTCATTAATATGGCTAGGTTCCCCCTCGTACTCTCACAATCCCTGCATTTTAAAATTCATTTTCTCCCCTGAAGTAGTTGGTTTGCACATTCAGGCCAAACACTTACATAATTTATTCTTTTTAAAATTATGTTTATACACCATAAATTATCCATCTATCACAGGAGAAATGACATATCGGAAGCCAAGTTATTCTTTTTCCAAAATAAAAAATAAAATTAAAAAATTGGCATGCCTCTCTCCTGCGTGCTAAACCAAAGTCATTGTACTAAATCTTCCTGACCCTAGGAACATACATGAACTGTAAATGAATGAGGCAGGCAATTTTGCTTAATTAGAATCAATAGTATCATCCTGTAATTAAAAAATATTGATTGCTTTATACAGAGGGCAGCTTTGGAAAGAATATAATTTAATGCAATTTTGCTTTAACTTGCATAAACAAGTCAAGGGTCAAATCAGACTTCGATAAAGAAATATCTCTTGCAAGTCTGGATTCAATATGGTACTAAGCACCTTCTGTGTTTGTTGAAGGGGCGCAGCTGTGGCAGACATGTTGATTTTAAAAAAAAATGTTGATTTCTTAAAGGGAAGCATTTGATTTATTAATTTCTCTTGGTATCCATTTTCACATAGTTCCTACAAGCAAGAAGGGCACTAGAAATATAAATGGATGCGTAGATATCAAACTGCTTGGACAACATTTTGAAGAACAAGTTTTCCTTCTGATGTTAGCTCTGGCAAAGAAGATTATGAAAAGAAAGGTGATAGGGGGGTGATTTTACTTCACTCCACTTTATAGCAAAGGAAATGTAAAATATATAATCTTCATGGGTAGGGTTCCCAGATTTCATGGCAGTGAGGAATCTCAGGGGTAGAACATTATCCCCAAAATAAGCTACCAGCTCCCATTGTTACAATCTAATGTGCAGAAATTATTTTAGACTGTCCAAAGGTGTCTCCCCTTTTTCTTTTGCCTCCTTATCTCTCTCTCTCTCTCTCTCTCTGTGTGTGTGTGTTAATTTGAATGGTGTGTTCTGAGCAACTTTTGTTGATACTTAATGAGATCACCAGGCCCTGTGTCCTGTGGCATCACTAGAAGCTGTCCCTGCTGGAAATTGCACATCAAAAACCCATGAGTCAATAGCAGTAGCAACAGCATTTATATTTCTAGACTGCTTAGCTCAGCACTCGCTAAGAGGTTTACAGTCTGTAAGCCTATTGCCTCCAACAAACTGGGTACTCATTTTACCAACCTATGAAAGATGGAAGGCTGAGTCAACCTTGGAGCCCTGGGATCGAACTCACAGCCTTGTGGCTGCAGTATTTAACCATAGCTGACTTCAGCTATGCCCATTACTTGAGATGTCAGATCTGGCTACACTGACACATGCCCAGGGTGACCAAACATCCTTCTTTTCCAGGACATGTCCGACATTGCAACCTTCTGTCCAAGAAGAATTTCAAAATGTCCTCCATTTCCAGGATGTCTGAGAAGCATGAATGTACATTTATATTAGTGTTTCTAACTTTTATTTTGTAATGTCCTGCATTTTTCTTGAATCTTCTACATTTTGTGGTGTTTTGTCCTTCTTTGCAGGTTCGGCATCTGCTCACCTTGCACATGCCTTGATTATGTCCCATTTGATTACTGTAATGCATTCTACATGCAGCTGTTTGTAGAAACTGTTTGGAAACTTCAGAAGGTGCAAAAAGTTACAGCCAAGTTGCCGATTAGAGTATGGAGATTACCGCACTAGGGTAAAAGCGTTCCCCAATGCGTTCTCACGGGCACGAGCCTGGAGCGTGATGAGAACCAGAACACTAGTTTACCGCACAGCAGAACGCCGCCATCGCCGCCGGGCGTTCCAAATGTGTTTCCAATGTGTTCCCAATGTGTTCCAGGGACGCCATTTCTGGGAACGGTTTTGTACCGTTCTCAGAAATGGCGTCCCTGGAACACATTGGGAACACATTTGGAACGCCCGGCGCGGACAGCGGCGTTCCGCTGTGTGGTAACTAGCGTTCTGGTTCTCATCACGCTCCAGGCTCGTGCCCGTGAAAACGCATTGGGGAACGCTTTTACCCTAGTGCGGTAATCTCCTATGTCACAGATAACCTCCCTGCCAAAACTACGTGCTAGCTGCTTATCTATTTCTGGGCAGAATTCATAGTGCTGATTTTGACCTTTAAAGTTCTACACTGCTTGAGTCCAGTCTATTTGAAAAACCATATCTCCTGCTCATGTTCTAAGATCATCAGTCTCAGCCCCACTAACATCCCAGACATGTCTAGTGAGGACAGGAGAGAGAGCCTTCTTGGTGACTGCCCCGAGTTGTGGAACTGCCTTCTTCAGGAGGTCTGGTTGGCCCCATCCCTGCTGTCTTGCCACCAGCAAGTAAGGAGCTTTTTACACAAAGAGGCACTGGTTGTCAACCAATGTAGTTTTTAATGCGTAAATTTACAGCGCTTTATAAATAAAGGTTAATAATAATAATAATAATAATAATAATGATGATGATGATGATGGAGAAGAGCTGCATTGTTTTATCTTATGTTTTAAGTGTTTTTGTAATGCTGTTTTAATTTGCTTTTTAAAGAAATCAAAGTTAATTTAATTGTATCTCTACTTCTGTATTAAGATTTTTTTAAAAAAAAATGTATTGTGTTGGGTTTTTTTTTAAGATGCTGGAGGTACGTCCAACATGCCCTGACAGCCAAGTTGCCTTGGGTCCCGTACTGGGAGAATGGTGGGATATAAATTGCTGTATATAGTCATGTATAAGTCTAGAAATTTTAGTAAAAAAAACTTGACCTAAAAAACTTGAGTCAACTTATCCATGGGTCAATGTAAATACTGTATATAATATAATAATAATTTATATTCTGCATTTTCACAGGGAATCAAAGCAAATCACAACAGTAAAATGACACAGTATACAATTAAAATTATAATTAAAAAGACAGATCTCAAAAACCCAGCCCTCCCCCCAATCGTAAAAGCATAAGTCCAAGCCATAAAATAGGATTAAACAGCAAATAGTATAAAACATGCCAATACAAGCATAATAAAAAATAAAAGAAAAAACTTGTTGGTGAATTGTGCAGGAGAGGTTATCCTATAGGAGAGAGGGGGCAGGGATGGTGATATTGGTAGCAATGTCAATATCAATGTTAGGAGCAGTAGAAATAACAGCAACAATAATAGCAGTAGCAGGGAGAGGCAGGTCAAGGAGGCTGATCTGGGAAGGCCTGCTGGAAGAGATCGATCTTGATTGCCTTTTAAAAGGCTTCCAAGGTGGTAAGATGATGGATCTCGTCTGGTAGGTCATTACAGAGCCTGGGAGCGGCAGATGAAAAGGTCCTGTGGGTCACCGCAGACAACCTAGTCTCCTTAGGTTGTTGCAGATTCTGTGCTTTAACTATTATTTTAAAAAGAACCATCCCCTGGTGAAAGGCACGAGTGTAATCTATCCTGGAAGAACTGACCACCCCCTTCTGCTCTATCATCCATCCAGCCTTTAGTGTGAGCAGAAATAGTTATGCTGGTTGGACTTTTGTCAGTTCTTGTGTATTGTTTTCCTTTGTTTCACCTTTGAGATCCTCGTTTTTACATATCCCTAGGTTTTACCCCTGTCTTATCCATGGGTCACATCAAAGTCCATAATTTTGGCACCAAAACCTGCCAACAACTTATACATGAGGTCAATTTAAGATCCAGTATATAAGATAAATAAAATAAAAATGTAAGCCTGGGTGTAGAGAAACTTCAAACCAACAATTTGTAAGCTGCTCTGAAAGCCTTTTGGGCCAGAAGGCAGGGGATAAATGCTCTAAGCTCCACACCAGTCAGCATACTCCAGGCTGCTCCGGGAATATTTTGGACCCGAAGTTGCCCCAAATCCCCCCCCATTACCTCTGGTCCCTCTGAGGTGAGAAGGAGGCACCCAGTACAAATCACATGCCACCAGCAGTGTCAGGCAGCACAGTGTAAACACCCATCAAATGTCACTATGGAGTGTTCTGGCTATTCCTGAAAAATCTAGAAAAAAATCCAGTTTAAGGCAGGGATGGGCCAGATTTGATGTGGGGTTGGCATCATGTCATGATGACAGTTTGCAGTAAAATTGGGGCATTGTCCCTGCATCATGGAGGCAGGTCACAATAAAGATGGGGAGCAACTGGTTCATTTGACCCACGTAGAAATGCCCTGGGATACATACACCCTGGTGTGGTCAGAATCCAGGTTTTATTAGCTTTCCTCTTCAGATGTCTGCACCTGGTGCACCAGTGTTGACAGATGTGGCTAGTCAGAATATGAAGAGCCAGTGATATGGCCAAGAATGTGACCCACTCTTCTCTGTTCTTATGATTGCCATTTGATGTGACTAATACATACATACTTTATGCATTATACAGCCAGCATGATGTAGTGGTTTTAGCGTTGGACTAGGACTCTGGAGACCAGGATTTAAATCCTGGTTCAGCCATGTAAACCCAATGGTTAACATTGGGCGAGTCACACTCTCTTAGCCTCAGAGGATGGCAATGGCCAACCCTGCTCCCCCAAAGAAACCTTCTAAGAAAACCCTATGACAGGTTTACATTAAGGTCATCATAAATCAGAAATGGCTTTAAGGTTCATAACAACAACAAACCTTATACAGTACATTTGCTTTGGTGAACATCAGGTTTGACTTGAACATACCCAGAACTGTCCCTTTTTCAGATTCTCCTTACGAGAACTGCACCAATAAAAATTCCCCTTAAATAACTAAATCACATCCGGCCACCAAGTCTCCCTCACGCTGTCTTTCAACACAGATGTAAGGTTCCTGACACAGAAAATATGTCAGGAAAACAGTCTGGTTTAATAGCTGGGAAAATGTCTTTCCACTTTTCTGAGACTGTTTGACAAAGTATGGGAGACAGGAGAAAAAAAGGGGGAGGGCAACACACAGGCGATTGCAGGCATCAGACAGCCTCCATTTATTAATCATGTCCTGACATGCAGGAGGTTTGAGGCCAAAGATTCTTCACACCTAAATGGGCTTGAATATAAGATTATTGCCAGCACAACACAACAAAATCTCATCATTGCTTTTCTCTGCTTCAAAGTTTCTAATGCCAGCTCTCGTTTCTTGTGTATGACACACACAAAATGTGTATTTCCATAGCATTAAGAGCTCACACTGACAGCTCATTGAACTTCCTCTAGCTGTATGTTATTATCAGACATCTCACCTCTCACTTCCCTAACTTGGCTAATTTTACTAATGGAGGGAACCACCATGGCTTCCATCCATAAATCTCCTAGTGAAAGGCACTGTTGCTCACACCTTTTTCTATTCTAATTGTTTTATTTATTTATTTATTGTAATTGTTCATTCATTTTCAAGCTGCCAACAACCAGAGTTCTCTGGGTAGTGTACCCTATTACACAAACACACAAACAAACAAACAAACACACACACACACACAGAGAGAGAGAGAGAGAGAGAGAGAGAGCAACAATTAAACTCAACATATCATAAAGTCAATGAAAAAATGAAAGCAAGAAGGAACAGAATATATTTCAGCATATTAAACCAGAGTAACAATGAGAAAGGGGATGGAGTGGCTTAGTGGTTAAGATCCCAATTCTGACGATTGGAAGATCAGAAGGTTGGCGGTGTCAAGCATTACGGGGTGAGCTCCTGTAACTAGTCCCAGCTTCTGCCAACCTAGCAGTTTGAAAACATGCAAATGCAAGTAAATAGGTACCACTTTGGTGGGAAGGTAACAGTGTTTGGTGTAGTCATGCTGGCCACATGACCACCACAGCAGTCCTTGGACAATGCTGGCTCTTCAGCTTAGTAATGGAGATGAGCACTGCCCCCTACAATGGCTCTGTTACAACTAGACATTCATGTCAAGGGACTACCTTTACATTTAACAGTGAGAAGCAGTATTGTGTGTACTGCTTTGAGAGTTGGACATGGAACCTAGGAGGCCAGGGTTCAAATCCTTGCTCAGCTATGGATAGCCACTGGGTGACCTTGGACAAGTCACACACTCTCAATCTTGGAGAAAAGCAATGGCAAACCTCCTCTGAACAAATCATGTCAAGAAAACCTTCTGAGAGGATTATTTTTGGGCTGCCATAAATTGGAAACAACAACAACCAACAGCAAAACAGTTGAGTACTAAGACTGAAAAGTACTAGAGTAGTTCTTTAAAACAAAAGAGAAAACTGGAGGAATTTACCCAGTACCTGAAAGACTGCAGTCCTGTTTTTAAATATTAGCTGAGCTCCTGCATCATGGGTTATGATGCACAACATTACAATGGCAGAGCTATGTCACTGACAGGACACTATGCAAGATGTGCCAGTGCATAGCAGGGCAGAGCAATAAGGGGGTATTTTTCCACAGGTGCAGGTCACCCATGACTTTTCACTGCACCCCATTCTGGACTGTCAATGGATCTTTTGTGGGGCATTGCTCCTTCTCCTTCTGGTGTTGTGGACAAGGGCAGCCTGTCTAGCAAAGTGTGGTGCTGTTTCACATCACAAGCAATGTGAAATACATGTGCTGGTCACTCCATTTGTGAAATGGTCCTGATGGTGTATTTACAACCTGGCATCCTTCCTGGAAATATGAGGATTGCATCTTGCAATTCTAAACTATATTATTGTAAATTCTCAAGACGATGCCAGTCATTGTTTTTAATGTGCTGCACATTCCCCTTGAGTCTCCTCGTGGTCTGAGAGGCAACAAATAAATACAAAATATATAGGCGTGACTCACTAGGGAAGGCATTTCATAAATAAGGTGCCACCATTCAAAAGGTCCACACAGAATACCAGGCCATGTGAAAGCCAAACTAGACATAATCAAGGCTTCTCCTCTTCAGACCATACACCCACAATTCAGACAATGAAGCAGGGGACATAGACCCAGTGGGTATGGCGATCAGGCCAGCACCTGTTCACCCATTGATGACCAGTGCAAACAAGAAAAGGATTAACACTGCAGGCAACCATTTGTTTTACTTCTACTTTTATTAATACATGGTTTATTTTTCTGATGTGCATGCTTTCTATGCTTAGAATGCTTTTTGTTTGTTGATTTTATTGATGGTCTATACAGCAGCATCCCACAGCAGGGTGTCACCCAGTAAAGGGGGCAGGGATTGGGGACAGAGCCAAAAGGGCCTGCTCCCAATTCCCTGTCCCGTGCAGCTTTACTTCAGAGTAAAGCCACACTGGACAGGACCCGGGAAGAGGGGGCTCTCCAGGCTCTCTCCCTCACTATCCTGCATGGCTTTACTCTAAAGTAAATCTGCACAGGGCAGGGACTGGGGGGACACCAGGCCCTCTTCCTCCCTGCCGCATACTGTGGTGCATGGCAGGGAGGGGGGAATGCTCACCGGGTGTCACCCCCTTCAGTTGAGTCACCCCATTCCATTCTGTTACCCGGTGCTGTCCATACCCCCTGGACTCTCCTTGTGATGCTACCAGGTCTATAACCAGATCATAGAATTATGCAATCATAGACTTGGAAGAGACGACAAGGGCCATCCAGTCCAAAGCTTGCCATGCAGGAAGACATAATCAAAGCACCTCTGACAGATGGCCATCCAGCCTCTGCTTAAAGACCTCCAAAGAAAGAGACTCTGACAGACTCTAAGGGAGTGTGTTCTGCTGTCAAACAGCTCTTACCGTCAGGAAGTTCCTCCTAATGTTTAGGTGGAGTCTCTTTTCCTGTAGTTTGAATTCATTGCTCTGGGTCTTATTCTCTGGAGCAGCAGAAAACAAGCTTGCTCCATCTTTAGTATGACACCCCTTCAAATGTTTAGATAAGGCTATCATATCAATCAATGGTGGTTTACAGACTGCCCCTTTGGGGCGGCCTGTACCTGCCCCTTTCCCCAACGGATCGGGGCCTTAGCTGCCACAGCAGCAGCCCTGAGGCCCCAATCCACCACTTTTCCAGGCCATGGGAAGCGGCAAAAGGCCACTTCCTCATGGGCTGGAAAGGGGGTGTCCTTGGAGCTTCATGCCCCATGGACACCCGACAGCGGTGGGGAAAGGAGAAAGGGGCCACTCGGCCCCTTTCTCCTTTGTGTCGCTGGCGCAACTGTGTAAAGGCTGCACCAGTGACACAAACCCAGGAAGAAGCTCCGTTTCAGAGCTCCTTCCAGCGCCGCGGAAAGGGTGCCACAGGTACCCTTCCGCGGCACCAGGACGTCATGTCCGCGCCGCTCCATTTGGAGGCAGCGCAGCCATGATGTCCTAATGGCGGCGCCCATGTAGAATGGGCACCGCCATTTTGTACATACTGTGTACGTACTAGGGTTGGGGCATCTGAAAGACATGCCCCTGGGCAACCCTAGTACGTACACAGTACATACTAAAAGTCTCGTCTGGAAAGGGCCAATGATATGATGAAATATTGATCTGAAATAATTTTCAGGCATGCAGATGCAGGGGATGAACGAAAGGAGGGCATTTCTGCAAGGGCTCCATTTCCCAAGGGTACCTCTGTAGTATGGATATTAAAATTCCCACCTAACAGTTCTGTGGTAGAGCATTTGTTGTGCATGCAGAAGGTTACAGGTTCAGTCCTTCAAGTATGGTAAGGAAAGAATCCTACCAGAACCACAGAGAATCATTGCCAGTAACAGTCTGTGTTGCATCTGAAGAAGTAGACCAAGTCTATGAAAGTTACACTATAACAGCTTTCACTCAGTTAGTCTCAAAGGTGCAACAAGAGCCCTTTGCAGTCTTTATCCAAGTAAGAAATTTTCCTGTGCTCTTCACATGTCCAACATGTGCATCCACTGGCAATAACTGTGATTGAAATATAGGTCTATCAGAAATGCTTCTAGCACTGCATTCTTTAAAGAATAGATCAGACAGTCCATTTAGCCAAGTCTTTTGATGTAGGTTTCAGAAGTGGTGAAACACTGGAAGCTATTTTCAAACTTCAAACTTGTTTTTAAATAGGAGCCTCTATTATCCATGACAAGCATTTAAGGTAGTCTTTGGGCTCAATATAATTGTCTAAAGGCACAAGATCCTGTCTAGTCTTGGAAGCTAAGTCAGGACAGCCCTGGTTAGTATTTGACCAAGAGACTACAAACAAATGCCAGTTGCTGTAAATTATATTTCAGAGGATAGAACTGTGGTAAAACCACCTCTGAGTATTCTTTGTCTTAGAAAACTCTTTGAATTTCAAGGGGTCACCATAAGTTAACAAGAGACTTGAAGGCACACACATGCACATACAACCATTGTACTGGTCTATGACCATAATAAAGATGAACTGAACTGAACACATACAACTATATTTCTACGTAGAGGAAATCCACTGAAATTAAACTTATTACAACTAAATTATGTTCCATTCATTTCATTGTCTTTACTCTACTGTATTATTTAGCCAGTCCTTAATATAGGCTAAAAACCAGATGGGAAGCCAACTTGAGCCCTAGATCTGGTGAAAAATGTTGTATAAATAATGGTAATAAGATAGTTAACATCAAAACCCTGATCATGACCCAGGTCAGCATCAGCATCGACATCATGTGACCATCCAGCTGTTATTGGACTGCAGTTCCCAAGATTCCTTACCATTGGCTATGGTAGTTTGAGCTCCCGGGAGATTCAGTATAACAACAGCTGGAGGGCTACATGATACTGACTCCTTGTATTAATCAAATATATTTGGAGGGGTGTGTGCCCCATCCCACTGTAAAGGAATCCTGCCTTATGTCATTGTCTTCCTTTGGCTACCATTTTATATCAACTAGTCTGCACATCGTTTCCAAAAAGCAACTCCTGGAAATCACCCACTTTATATCTTATTTGTGAGTTGTTCAAGGATGTCCAAAGGCCTTATTCTTTAGCGGGGAAATGACTTCCGATGAGTACCTGTTCAAGAACTATGATTCAGGGAAGTTCAGGTCTATCTGGTCCATGATTCATTGTTAAGACATTCCCAGAGGCAGCAGGTGGCATCCATGTCAGTGGAAGAAGTGCTGTCATTCCTAGCTTGAGGCTGAATTTTCACAAGGCTGTCCAAAGTTCTGGGCTCATTTTTAAGATTGGCTTCAAACTCAGTTGGGTTCACAGGATCCTTAAAATTCAGAATGGAGTGGATTCACCATTCCACTGATGCACAACGAAGATCCACATATGTGCTGGTCTATAAAGTGCTTGTTAATTCATAGATGAAGCCATTGAAGTGGTAAGTGAACTGAGACCCTTGCTGAAGCACAGTTTTTCATAAAATCATGGAGAACTCCCAAGACCATCTAGTCTATTGGTGGGCAACAATGTGGAGGTCAAGGGCCAATTTCCCACAAACCCCAGAAACAGCCCCAGGCCACACACACACATACACACTCACACACACACACACACACACCAGCAAACCAAATACCCTTCTTTTTCTTTGGAGTCCATACTCTGGTTTCTCTTCTTAAAGTGGTGACATTGTGCAAGGGGCAAAACAGATCAGTCAACAAAGCTTGCTTCCAGCCGGCTTGGAGGTGTGGAGTGCACATGACACATGCCTGCAAGATGCCTGTGAGTCAGCTTCACGCCGCCCAGCTGCCCAGACATAGGCCAGCTTTTGGGTGCTTTGGCAGCTTACACACCACACACTACAAGAGTGCCGTAAGGCCACAACGGCTCGTGCTAAAAGGAGCAGCAATTTGTCACTTTATTTTATGCCAGCAAAAAGGCAGATTAGGGCTGTGGCATGCAGTTGCTGCAGCCCGATCCAGCTTTTTGAGGGGTAGCTCTTTGCAACAGTCTGTTCCACCCCTTACTTCTTCACCATTTTGAGAAGGACTCCAAGAAATGTCTATTACAGGGTGGCAAATTTTGTGGCGAGGGTGAGAGGGTAGGAATGTGTTGCACATTTTTCAATTTCTGACAGATTTTAAGGCAAAAATCACCTGCAAATCACGTGGTTTTGTAAAAAAAGGGGGGGGCTTCAAAAGTAGGGTCCAGAGGCCACACTTCACCCTCCTCCATCTGTACCAACAACAACCTGCCAGTTCAGTAATCCACTGCTAAAGCATCCTTGAGAAATTGTCATTGAACATGTGTTTAAAACCATCCAACAAGAGAGAGTCCACCACCTCATAAGTTTTTATTTGCCTTAATCAGCCTTAGTTAAAAGTAGATATTTGCTACTGGTCTCATGCCATTATGAATGGAAAAGACATTTATTGACTTTGTGTTCCTAATAATAATAATAATAATAATAATAATACCTGTTTTGTATCTCCTGAGAGTATCAAGGGGACAAAATACAGCTTGCCACAAAAAATCCATACCCTTCCAAGGCTAATGATGCATTATGAAGAAAAACAGACACTAACCATGCATACATCTGGAAAATGTGCACAGCTAAGAATGCCTACATTTCCAAAATGCATGCAAACATGCATTCAATGATTAGGAAAATGCTGACCGCAAAGATGAGGACATCATTTAAAATACAATAAGGTATATATGGGAAAGTGGCAAAAGACGCAAAAATTACAGATGATTTTTGAGAAATAGACAATATTGTAGTGCAGAGAGGGGACAGGAATGCCAGTGGGGTAACAAAACCAAGACTGACAGAATGTTCACATTCTTACTTGCCACTGATGAGACTCCTTGAAGCCATTTCCAGCACCTCAAAAAGGACTCAGCTGGTTGCGGGCACTGAATTTTCAGCCAGACCTCTGACATAGAGCCACAAGAGGACAAAGAAGGAGGAGGAGGAGGAGGAGGAGAAACAGCAAGCAGGCATTCTCTGAATGTATATGAACTGTCCAGTGAATGTGACAAGCCCAGGGGCCAGGGTGAACTATAAGTTGAGTTCAGAAAGAACCTAGGTTCGGGCTAGCTAGAGCAAGCTAGAGGCAGATACTGTATAAACAAAGCAAGAAACAGAGCCAGTTCTATGAAGAGGTGAGCTCAAGAGCCAGCAAATGCATCCAAAAAGAGAGAGGGAAAACTGAAAGCCAAGCATGTCGATTGGGGAGCCAAAAAAGTCCCAATCCTGACTTGAATGTTGTTTTGCCAGGTTGTGTCAACATGAACCAATGAATCATGAAGAAAAAAAAAACACCTCAGCTTGGTTCTGTACTGTTAACTTGTAGGCTCATTTCCTTGGTAGTCCTGGTAAGTTGGAAGTGAAGTAACTAGTACCAAAATACTATGAATTGGGACTCTTAGAATTTCTCACACATCAGTACATCTGGTGGAAGACAAACACACTCCATAATCAACCTTTAATCGATGGTTAACCATGGCCTAAATCCTGCTGTTAGTCCTGAATAGAATATACCCATTGAATCAATGGATTTACCTATGTGTTGCTTTATATTTCAACCCTTGATTTAATGGAACTACTTTAGCTAGAATTAACTAATTGGTTTTAAGGCCAAAGCTGTCATTACAGCCAGTGCAGTACAGTGGTTAGAGTGCTGGATGGGGACTAAGCAGGTACGTATTCTAGTCTCTCTGAGCTGTGAAGTTTCCTCAGTTTGGTCAATTTCTCTTACACTGACCTACCTCACAAGATTTTTTTTATTAATTTAAAAATAGGAACATAAGATCCATGCATGATGCCTTAAGCTAGCTGGAAAAAAGTACGTATATAAATGTTACGGATAGACAAACTAATTGGCATGAAGCCTATAATGGTAGGGTTAGATAGATGACGAATATATCCACATATTTTAGTATTTTGGATAAAGGGTATTTTACTATTAATATGCCTGAGCTAGCAGCCATCTCATTATATACACTCTATTCTACTTTTGTCAGATACCACCTGGAATACTGTGTCCAGTTCAGATCACCATAATTCAGTAAGGATGTTGACAAGCTGGAGAGTGTCCAGAGGAGGGAAACCAAAATGGTGAAAAGTGTGAAAACCATGCCCTATGAGAAGTAGCTTAGGGAGCTGGGTATGTTTAGCCAGAAGAAGAGAAGATTAAGAGGTGACATGATAGTCATGTTTAAATATTTGAAAGAGTATCATATTGAGGCTGGAGCAAATTTGTTTTCTGCTGCTGTAGAGACTAGGACATAGAGCAATGGATTCAAACAACAGGAAAAGAGATTCCATCTAAACATTAGAAAGAATTTTTTTTGGCAGTAATAGCTGTTTAACATTGGAAAATGCTGCCTCGTAGTGTGTTGGGGCCTCCTTCTTTCACGGGTTTTAAACAGAGGCTGGATGGCCATCTGTTGGGAGTGCTTTGATTGTGCTTTCCTGCATGGCAGGGGTTGGATTAGAAGATCCTTTGGGATTCTTCCAACTCTATGATTCTATTATTCTATTTCCCCCTAATCTGCAAGGGATGTATTCTAAGACCCCTACTAGATGTGTGAAACTGCAGATAGTACTGAACCACATACCAGTAATATTTTTGTACCATGATTGACTGAAGGTTGATGAAACTGCAGAGAGCAAAACAGTAGCTAAGGGGAGAGTACATAATATTTTCAGGCCATGACTAACCATGGGCTACTGTATTTTAGGAGTGGGGAGCATTTGGAACTCCAGATGCCTTTGGACTGAAATTTCCATAACACTGTACCTCACTCTGAGTTCTATGTGACCAACGATAACTGAATAATTCAAACACCAGTTTAAGCCCATATATGTATACACAGAAAGAGAGAGGGGGGAGAAAATAATGCAACAAATTATATATTAAATTAGACACCTGTGCACTGTTCCAAAAGTTCCAACCATCCAATGTGGTCCCAGTGCAAGACATGATGACAGACACCTTCTCCTGTGTTGCTCAGTTGTAGTGCCATATTTAGATGCAAAATTGAAAGCCCTAAATAATAGAAACTATACTAAAAAAAAGAAAATAATTTACCTTTTTGTTTCCCTCCTAAATACACAATTGAAAATTTTGTTTGTTGTTTGCTGTTTTCAAGTCAATCATGGCAACCCTGTGAATGAGATGTCTCCAAGCCCTCATATCCTCTACCTCCGTGCTCGGGTCCTGCAGGCTCAGGCCCCTGATCTCCCTGATTGAGTCTATCCATCTGGTATGTAGCCTTCCTCTCTTTCTACTTCCCTCCACCTTCCTCAGCATCATTGCCTTTTCATGCCTTCTCATTATCTGGCTGAAGTATGACAGCCTCACTTTAGTCATCTTGGCTTCCTGGTAGGGTTCTGGTTTGATCTCTTCTACAACCCATTTGTTTGTCTTTTAGCTGTCCATGGTGGCCTCAGCACTCTTCTCCAGCACAACATCTCAAATGAATTAATTTTCTTCCTATCTGCTTTCTTCACTGTCCAGCTCTCACAGCCGTAGTAAGTATTTTCAGTCATAGTATTTTTACAATTGAAAATACTACTACCTTATTCAAAAGAGAAAGAACATGCTCCTTAGCCCTGGCCGCTGTGGTTCTTCTCTCCAACTCTCTCTCCATATGAATTCAGTGAGCAAGTACAACCCCTTTCTTAGGGTTCCCTTACCCATGGGACCAAATCAATACTCACTGGGGTTACACAGGCCAGGTGATAGAAACTGTAATAGGACAATATCTCAAGACACATCCATTCCCCATTCCTGATACTAGCAGTGCCTGGAGGGTCCTTCACCCATGCAGTATCACAGTCAACACCATTCCACCTTCCCAAAAATAAAATACAAAGGAAAGTTATCCTGGCTCCTTATATCATTTCCTAATCTCACTGTTCACTAAACTGTATTATTCTGAAGACTCTATATTAGAGTCAGTTTCTTGCCCTTCCTCATCACTTGCAGGCTCCACTGAATCTGTTTCAGCCAATGTAGCTAGGAGATCTGTTTTCTTCCTGCAAAGGGAGCTTGCAACAGCCTTTCTGCCTCCAGTGTCATTTTGGTGTTTGTCGGTTTATCTAAATGTGTGGCAGAAGGTTCAGAAACACAACATAGATTTCTGGGCTGGATCCCAGCTGTCAGCCTCTTGTTGTCAAACCTTGGAGAGGAGAAAGAGCCAGAGGCTAATCATAATCATACCAAGTGTCTCATTTCATATCCAAGATTTCTGAGGAGAGATGGATCTGAGGAGATAGGAACAGACTGAATGATGGCATGAGAAGTGGGGATGGCCCAGCAAATTAATATGCTAGATTGAGTGCCAAAAGATCTGGGTTCAAATAGCTGGGTCCTCAGTAATGAATTTACAAGATGACCTTGGACAGCTTCCTTATCATTCAGGGTTGTTTCAGAGGTTATGTGTTTCTAGACTGCACTTTTCCTGTGCCCCATTTACTGAAGTCTGTGGAAGGCCTAGCTTTTTTATGTTTTTAGTTCATTTTTTACAGCAAAAATCCATTATAGAAGAAAAATGGGATAGCCACTGAATGTCTTTTAATTCTGAGCAGTAGAAGCCCTAATTCTAAAATAATTGCACATGCACAGAGGATCAGAGAGGTAATTTTTGCCCATCCTGACTTTGTGCATGCTTTACTGCCACCATTTTGGAGGACTGAAAGTAAAGTTCTGGTCACTTCCAGACAGCTTTAAACTGCATCAGTCACATGTGATTTTTGACCAAAGTCCGCGTTTTTTGTAATTCACATACACACACACACACACATTACATATATTTGAGATTGGCATGTGACTGTGGGAACCCAAGGGTCAAGGCTGTGTGCTGATTCCCACTACTGTTCAAGAAACATTTCCAGAGGATTGATTACTCTATTTGAAGAAGTTATGAGCATTTATTGGATTTTCTGTACATATGCCATTGTCCTGTTACAAGTTAGCAACTCTTTGTCTTTTTGGAGATGTCTCATCCACAGACTCGCCATGGGTTGAGATTGACTTGATGGTGGATAACAACAACAACAAGCAATGGCTGTAAAAGAAATAAGGTAAGGAGAAACAGGTTGCTTGTCTCTCTTGTCTCCACCATGATGAGGGGAGGGGGGAGAATATAACCACTAGCATAATATATCAATAAGATTCCAGCCTAAGTCTTCCGTCTGGATAGGTAACTCTGTCTGTTTCATTATCTTCTCCATTGTGGCCACAATTCTCCATTGTCTCAGTTTTGTGTAAATATTCACTGGTAGAACTAGGCTACACCAGAATTACACAAACTCCATGCAGAATAACTACATTGTGCAATATCTGCTCAGGAAAGGATATACGTGGATAACCATTGTTCTCTGCTTGTCAACATGCACTTTCCCACAGCCTCATGCACAACAGTTCCACATATGCAACTCTGTTTCCATTGCTATCACCTGATTGCAGCCATTGAATAATGTCAAAATAACCAAGTCCACATGCATAGCACATAGTCCAGCTGTATAAGTCACCAACAGGGTGCCAGGCACTTTTTAAAAGAAGAAGAAGAAAATCTCACAATCTTTCAGATTTACTGGAAAGAGAAACCTGTACATTTTGGAAAGTTCCTTTTAAAAAAAGAAATAAAAATAACATTATTTCTCATTCTCTGTGGAGTATAGCTACTGATAATGTACACATTGAAGACATAATAATGCTCCCCAGAGGCAGCCTGAGACATTTGCAAAAATATATTGTCCTACCTGCTTTGTGTATAAAAGAGGGAGCTGCATAAGAAACCTCAACACTAGTGGAGAGACAAACACACCTGAGGGCAGCCAGCTAGCATAAGGGGCACTAACTGGGTCTAGTGGTAGACACTAGGTGTCCTCCAAAACCTCTCACAGATCAACATCCACAACCTGTAGCAGCTGTCTCACTCTATCTAATGGTAGAAGCAGATAAATGGTTTCACTGAGAACTTTTCCAGCCTCATGGTCTTTATACCATGTTTGTCTATTTAATACAGAACTGTCAGCTCTGAGTGTATCCATCAGAGATTTTTCACATCTGATAAGTGAGGGCTCTGTTCACCTGCTCCTAAGGCAGGAATGGGCAACCTTGGAAGGGCACTGCAATAGCCCCTTGCCAGGACAACTTGAAGGGATGCCTCTGTCCTATGAGAGTTAGTGCAGTGTAGTGGTTTGAGCATTGGACTATGACTTTGGAGAACAGGGTCTGAATCCCTGCTTGGCCAGGAAACTCACTGAGTGACCTTGAGCAAGTCACATTCTCAATCTCAGAGGATGGCAATGGCAAACCTCCTCTGAAGAAACTTGCCAAGAAAACCCTGTGAGAGGGTCATCATAAATCAGAAATGACTTGAAGGCACACAACAACAATCTGTCACACACATAAATACTTGCACATACACACACCACACCATTTTTAAAAAATTGCCTGCAAATGCTCTCAAGCAGAATTTTGACTGTCCATTAGACTGGCACTGTGGCAGATAATATCATCATTCCTGCTCTGAAAATGTCTCAAAGTTGTGTTCCAACACATCGGGGCCCCTCCATGTCATACTGAGTCAATATGAAAGCAGGGTATGTTCAACATGACCACTCTCTTGAAACCATTGGGTTCCATGTTCTGATGTTCTAGAGAAGATGCAAGTGAAGGAAACAAAACATAAAATCTAAATTCAAATTGAAGAAACAACTTCAACAACAATAACCTCCTCCTCCTCTTCCAAAAACAGACTCATCCTCTTTCATGTGAAAATTTCTGCATTTCACCCCCTACCATCTTTGAGCAATTGATTTACACTGCAAGAAGGGAACATGGGTAATGAACACAGAAAGGTTAACAATATTGTGAAGCCCATATTAAAATCAAATGACCTGAATGATTACTTCTTCTGATCAGCATGCAAGAGAGATTCTGCATGAGTCAGCAGAGTGAAGGGAAGGGGAAAAAATACAGCATCATTATATTGTTTGGAGTAGAAGGACATGAACATATTCATTGCACAGGCAGTTTAGAAAGATTTTCTTTGTAGGCTCATTCGTATGGAACCAATGTCCTAAGAAGATTAATTGGATGATGCTACAGGAGAGGCAAATGGACCAAGATAACAGAGTCGGCAGTATTTGGGGGAGGGACTCATCTTTGTAGTATCCACAACTTGAAGACAGGACAACACACACACACACACACACACACACACACACATCAGTAGCAAATACATTTTGATACCATTTATCAGTGCACTTAAGCACTCCCTAAGCAGTCTACAATGTGTAAGCCAATTGCCTCCAACAAGTTGGATACTCATTTTAGTGACCTACAGAAGGATGCAAGGCTGAGTGGACCTTGGAGTTCCTGGGATTGAACTCACAACAACCTTGTGGCTGTGAATGACTGCAGTAAAGGTATTTAACCACTGCACCACCATATATATATAAAAAGAGAGAGAGAGAGAGAGAGAGAGAGAGAGAGAGAGAGATGCCATTTGCAATTGTCTCTTGGGGAATTAAAAATGGAAGCACTTCAGCCTTACAACTGGAGCTTGTGAAAGTTACTCCTACAACCAGCTAGTCATGAAGAATTTTCCCTCCTTCAGGGATTCTGTGAGTTGTAGTCCAAACAAATCTCTTTTCCAAGCTCTCTTTACAACTCCTGATTCTGACCAATCTTGAAACAGCTGCACAACTGAACTTTCACAGTAAGGAACACCTATGGGTGTGTCTGTGGAATACTGTTGTCTGCACAATTCTAACTTTAGTGATCTGTTGTATAGCTTTGCTCTTCAGGATCTTTTATAGTTCTTTCATAGATGCCCTACCCATTCCTAGTCCTCTTCTTATTTCTTGAGTGCAGTCTCCACTCTGGTCAATATTTGATCCTAGATATGGGAATTCTTTAGTCATTTCAGTTTTCTCATTGTCAGATTGGATTTATGTATTTTGTGGCAAAAAAAAAAGCTTTTGTTGGAGGAGGGTGCAGTGACATGGGACTGATTCACGCAAGAAAATAAACTGGGATGAATCTGGGTTGAATCCTTATTGTTCACACACATCCCAAATATACTCAATGCACTTTTTGGGGGAGGGAGGCTGACAAAAAAACCACTTAACCCAACATATTTGATACCAGGAGTTTTTTTCTGGCTTTTCCCTAATGATTTGTATCAATCCACATCTTCAGCAGTATGAATAAGCTTCTGAATTGATTTGGATTGCTCTGTAGCATTCAGAGGAAGGGAGGCAGCTCCATTTCCCCCCAAAATAATGGCACATGTGAATAACACAGAGGTTACAATGACACGAAGAGATTCATGAACCCAAAACAAAATGGGAACAACAAGCCCGATGTGCATCAGCGCAGCAATCCACATCTCCTCTCCACAAAAGAAATGAGTGCTAATGCCCCCAAGGTTTCTTGATCACTAGAAGACGTTGATCACTGTCTTCTAGTTGATATACTTTCTGACCTTGGGTTCTCGGACTCTGTTCTTGACTGGTTTAGATCTTATTTGTCAGGCCGATTTTTTGCAGTAGTCACTGGTGGTCAAACTGCGTCCTCTGTTCCCTTATCTGTTGGAGTGCTCCAGGGCTCTGTTCTGGGTCCCCTTCTGTTTTCTCTCTACACACTGTCCTTAGGTAAACTCATTAGCTCTTTTGGATTTTCCTACCATCTGTACGCCGATGACACCCAGTTATATCTTTCCACCCCTGACCTTTCTCCAAGGCTTGAACAGCAAGTTTTGTCTTGTCTCACAGCTGTCTCGCAGTGGATGCGCTATCGGCGTTTGAAGCTCAATATGTCCAAGACAGAGCTTCTTGTCTTTCCTCTTAAGCCCACCCTTCAACTCTCCTTTTCTGTCTCTGTGGACAACATTTCTATTCAACCAGTCCAGCAAGCCCGCAATCTTGGTTTTATCTTTGATTCTTCTCTGTCGTGTATCCCTCAGATCCAGACCACAGCCAAGGCTTGTAGATTCCTTTTGTACAATATTGCCAAAACCCGACCATTTCTCTCCACCTCTACTGCCAAGATCCTGGTCTATGCCCTAGTGATCTCATGACTTGATTACTGTAACATCCTTCTGGCAGGGCTTCCTCTTTCTCACCTCCGTCCTTTAATTTCTATCCAGCATTCAGCTGCACGCATTATCACATCCTCCCACCGCTCTGACCATATCTCTCCTTTGCTGGCATCCCTTCACTGGTTCCCCCTCCCTTTCTGCATTCAGTATAAGCTCCTGCTGGTGACGTTTAAAGCCCTCCATGGGTTGGCTCCTCCTTATTTATCAGACCTTCTTTATCTTCACCTTCCCACTCGGGCCCTCTGTTCTGGTAGTCAAGGTCTGCTGTCCCAGCCCAGGATTTCCTCTGCCCCATCTCGGATTCGCCCCTTTTCACTCGCTGCCCCTCACTCCTGGAACCTTCTTCCCCCGCGAACAAGAGCCATCATTTCTTTAACCAGCTTCAAAACAGAGTTGAAGACCATCCTGTTCAGAGAAGCGTTCCCAGGCATTGCATAATTGTCGCTTGCTATTTGATGTTCTTTTGATGCCTGTTTTATCGAACCATTTCGTGTATTGCTATGTATATGTATTAGCCTACTAGCCCCACCACCTTTCCCTTCTCCTTTTA
>NC_056524.1:15735340-15751938 GCF_019175285.1 Sceloporus undulatus
AGATGTCTGGGCGGGATCCCAGCTGTCAGCCTCTTTTGTCCAAACCTTGGAGAGGAGAAAGAGCCAGAGGCTAATCATAACATACAAGTGTCTCTTTCATATCCAAGATTTCTGAGGAGAGATGGATCTGAGGAGAAGGAACAGACTGAATGAGGCATGAGAAGCGGGGATGGCCCAGCAAATTAATAGTTAGATTGAGTGCCAAAAGATCGGGTTCAAATAGCTGGTCCTCATAATGAATTTACAAGATGACCTTGGACAGCTTCCTTATCATCAGGGTTGTTTCAGAGGTTATGTGTTTCTAGACTGCACTTTTCCTGTGCCCATTACTGAAGCTCTGTGGGAGGCCTAGCTTTTTTATGTCTTTAGTTCATTTTTTACAGCAAAATCCATTATGAGAAGAAAATGGGATAGCCATGAATGTCTTTTAATTCTGAGCAGTAGAAGCCCAATTCTAAAATAATTGCCAGCACAGAGGATCGAGAGGTAATTTTGCCCATCCTGACTTTGTGCATGCTTTACTGCCACATTTTTGGAGACCGAAAGTAAAGTTCTGGTCACTTCCAGACAGCTTTAAACGGCACAGTCACATGTGATTTTTGACCAAGTCCGCGTTTTTTGTAATTCACATACACACACACACATTACATATATTTGAGATTGGCATGTGACTGTGGGAACCCAAGGGTCAGGCTGCGTGCTGATTCCCACTACGTTCAAGAAACATTCCAGCAGGATTGATTACTCTATTTGAAGAAGTTATGAGCATTTATGGATTTTCTGTACTAGCATGTGCATGTTTACAAGTTAGCAACTCTGTCTTTTTGGAGAGTCTCACCACAGACTCGCCATGGGTGAGATCGACTTGATGGTGGCATAACAACAACAACAAGCAATGGCTGTAAAAGAAATAGGTAAGGAGAAACAGGTTGCTTGTCTCTCTTGTCTCCACCATGACTTGGGGGGAGGGGGGAGAATATAACCACTAGCATAATATATCAAAAAGATTCCAGCCTAAGTCTTCCGTCTGGATAGGTAAACTCTGTCTGTTTCTATCTTCTCCATTGTGGCCACAATCCCCATTGTCTCATTTTGTGTAAATATTCACTGGTAGAACTAGGCTACACCAGATTACACAAACCATGCAGAATAACTACATGTGCAATATCTGCTCAGGAAAGGATATACGTGGATAACCATTGTTCTCGCTTGTCAACATGCACTTTCCCACAGCCTCATGCACAACAGTTCCACATATGCAACTCCTGTTTCCATTGCTATCACCTGATTGCAGCCATTGAATAATGTCAAATAACCAAGTCCACATGCATAGCACATAGTCCAGCTGTATAAGTCACCAACAGGGTGGCCAGGCACTTTTTAAAAGAAGAAGAAGAAAATCCACATTCTTTCAGATTTACTGGAAAGAGAAACCTGTACATTTGGAAAGTTCCTTTTAAAAAAAGAAATAAAAATAACATTATTTCTCATTCTCTGTGGAGTATAGCTACTGATAATGTACACATTGAAGACATATAATGCTCCCCAGAGGCAGCCTGAGACATTTGCAAAATATATTTGTCCTACCTGCTTTGTGTATAAAAGAGGGAGCTGCATAAGAAACCTCAACACAGTGGGGGGCAAACACACCTGAGGGCAGCCAACTAGCATAAGGGGCACTAACTGGATCTAGTGGTAGACAAGAGGTGTCCTCCAAAACCTCAACAGTCAACATCCACAACCTGTAGCAGCTGTCTCACTCTACTAATGGTAGAAGCAGATAAATGGTTCACTGAGAATTTACCAGCCTCATGTCTTTATACCATGTTTGTCTATTTAATACAGAACTGTCAGCTCTGAGTGTATCCTCAGAGATTTTTCAAATCTGATAAGTGAGGGCTCTGTTCACCTGCTCCTAAGGCAGGAATGGGGCAACCTTGGAAGGGCACTGCAATAGCCCCTTGCCAGGACACTTAAGGGATGCCTTGTCCTATGAGAGTTAGTGCAGTGTAGTGGTTTGAGCATTGGACTATGACTTTGGAGAACAGGTTCTGATTCCCGCTTGGCCAGGAAACTCACTGAGTGACATGAGCAAGTCACATTCTCAATCTCAGAGGATGGCAATGGCAAAACCTCCTCTGAAGAAACTTGCCAAGAAAACCCTGTAGAGGGTCACCATAAATCAGAAATGACTTGAAGGCACACAACAACAATCTGTCACACACATAAATATGCACATACACACACCACACCATTTTTAAAAAATTGCCTGCAAATGCTCTCAAGCAGAATTTTGACTTCCATTAGACTGGCACTGTGGCAGATAATACATCATCCTGCTCTGAAAATGTCTCAAAGTGTGTTCCAACACATCGGGGCCACTCCATGTCATACGGAGTCAATATGAAGGCAGGGTAGTCAACATGACCACTCTCTGAGACCATTGGGTTCCATGTTCTGAGTTAGAGAAAGATGCAAGTGAAAGGAAACAAAACATAAAATCTAAATTCAAATTGAAGAAACAACTTCAACAACAGTAACCTCCCTCTCTTCCAAAAACAGACTCATCCTCTTTCATGTGAAAATTTCTGCATTCACCCCCTACCATCTTTGAGCAATGATTACACTGCAAGAAGGAACATGGGGAATGAACACAGAAAGGTTAACAATATGTGAAGCCCATATTAAAATCAAATGACCGAATGATTACTTCTGATCAGCATGCCAGCAGAGATTCTGCATGAGTCAGCAGAGTGAAGGGAAGGGGAAAAAAATACGCATCATTATATGTTTGGAGTAGAAGGACATGAACAATTCATTGCACAGGCAGTTTGAAAGATTTTCTTTGTAGGCTCATCGTATGGAACCAATGTCCTAAGAAGATTAATTGGATGATGCTACAGGAGAGGCAAATGACCAAGATAACAGAGTCGGTAGTATTTGGGGGGAGGGACTCATCTTTGTAGTATCCACAACTTGAAGACAGGACAACAACACACACACACACTCACACACACACAACTCAGTAGCAAATACATTCGATACCATTTATCAGTGCACTTAAGCACTCCCAAGCAGTCTACAATGTGTAAGCCAATTGCCTCCAACAAGTTGGATACCATTTTAGTGACCTACAGAAGGATGCAAGGCTGAGTGGACCTTGGAGTTCTGGGATTGAACTCACAACAACCTTGTGGCTGTGAATGACTGCAGTAAAGGCATTTAACCACGCACCACCATATTATATATAAAAAGAGAGAGAGAAAGAAAGAGAGAGAGAGAGGAGATTATCGCACCTGGGTTCTGAGAACGTCTCATCACGTGATGAGAACGGAACGCATTTGAGTATACCGCACGTATGGTTCCAATCAGTTCCAGAACGATAAATGTGTCCAAATGTGTTGCCAGGAGGTACAGTTTGAATGTGTTCCCAGCGAGCTGAAACGTGATGAAAACGTCCAACGAAGTGTGGTGCGTATTCTTAGCCGTTCTCAAATCCGTTCCTCATTCCTCCGTCTCCTGATTGGCTGAAGAATGACAGGCAGGGAGGCAGGAAGACAGGGAGGCGAGCGACTGCATGAGGGAAGGTGGTGTGTGTGTGTGTGAGAGAGAGAGAAGAGAGAGGGGAGGGAGGAGAGAGGGAGGGAAGAAGGAGGGAGGGAAGGAAGGAAAAGGGGAGGAAAGGTGGACAGGAAGAGACAGAGGAAAGCAGGGAAAGAGAGAAAGAGAGAGGGAAAGAGGAGACCAGAGCAGAGAGCAGAGGGAGAGGTCTGGCTGCTTCTGGGGGGGGGGCCCTCTAGTGTCATGTCCAGTGGGGCTCCTGTGCTGTCACAATGGCAGGAGGCAGGGATGCCCGGACTTCTCCTCCTTCAACCAGGAGGGAACCCACAAAATCTCCTCTGTGGAGCACCACAAAAACAAGCAAACAACTCCCAGAATTCCAGCACAAAGAGCCAGACAAGAGTAAAGCGGGGAGGGAAGCTCACAACCTGAAGGCACACATACATGCACACACACAGGAGCAAAAGGGTGTCAAGCTGCCAAAAAGGGGAAATGGGATGACAGCAGAGACTTTTCCTTTCTAACCGGTTTAAAGAGCTGCATGGCTGCTGGGGCTCTGCCCTTGGTCCAGTCCCCCCCTTTCCCTCCGTTTGAAGGGACCTCCGTGGAGCTCCCTTAAGCCCAGGCTGCCAAGGAAGGGGGACTCTGCCCTTGGCCCATCAAGTTACATAGGTTTATCCTATTTCTTCAAACATATGCCAGCATAGAAGCCCCAACGTTTTATAGGGGCTTGCCTCTTTCCCTCCAAAGAAAATCCTCGGACTCCCTTCGGAGGGAAGACAAGATGGGGGGGGCGCTTGCCTTCTTCCTCCCAAGAGAATCTCGGAGGGAAGACTTCTCAGTGAGGCTGAGAAGCACTCTCCCGGCCAGAGTCCCTAGGCTTACTGAAATCCCACCTCCCTTCCCCATAGAAATCAATCCAAAAACTGAGTTTCAAAGGAGCAGAGGTGCGCCCTTTGGTTCTGCATCTGGAGAGATTTAACCTGTGTTTTGGATTGATTCCTATGGGGAAAGAGGGAAGAGAGAGAGATGGCGGACATCCCATAGCAAAGCATCCTCGCCTCCCCAGAGGAAGACCCATAGGGCTCTCTGCTCTTTTAAACTCCGTTTTTGGATTGATTCCTATGGGGAAAGAGGGAAGAGAGAGAGAAGACAGGACATCCCAATAGCCAAGCATCCTCTGCCTCCCCAGAGGAAGACCCATAGGGCTCTGCTCTTTTTAAACTCCGTTTTTGGATTGATTCTATGGGAAAGAGGGAAGAGAGAGAGAAGACAGGACATCCCCATAGCCAAGCATCCGCTGCTCCCCAGAGGAAGACCATAGGGCTCACTGCTCTTTTTAACCTCCATTTTTGGATTGATTCCTATGGGGAAGGAGGTGAGGGATTTCAGTAAGCCAAGCCTCCTTTTCCCCTTTCCTGGGAGCAGCGCCTCTCCCAAGCCGTCCAACCAATGAGTGGCGACGTCATCAGACACAGCACACAAAACGTAATACAGCAAACCGTCTGAGAACGGTTTCAAGAAAAAGGAATCACATGCGGTAAACTGCCGTTCTGATCACGTTCTGATCACGTTTTGATTACAATGCGGTAATATCCATTCCAGGAACGTTCCTCACATGATGATACGGAATGTCTCAGACGCAGGCGATAATCTCCAGAGAGAGAGAGATGCCATTGCAATTGTCCTCTTGGGAATTAAAAATGGAAGCAATTCAGCCTTACAACTGGGCTTGTGAAAGTTACTCCTAAACCAGCTAGTCATGAAGAATTTTCCCTCCTTCAGGGATTCTGTGAGTTGTCGTCCAAACAAATATCTTTCCAAGCTCTCTTTACAGCTCCTGATTCTGACCAATCTTGAAACAGCTGCAACAACTGAACTTTCACAGTAAGGAACACCTATGGGTGTGTTGTGGAATACTGTTGTCTGCAACATTCTAACTTTAGTGATCTGTTGTATAGCTTTGCTCTTCAGGATCTTTTATAGTTTTCTTTCATAGATGCCCTACCCATTCCAGTCCTCTTCTTATTTCTTGAGTGCAGTCTCCACTCTGGTCAATATTTGATCCTAGATATGGGAATTCTTTAGCATTTCAGTTTTCTCATTGTCAGATTGAATTTATGTATTTTGTGGCAAAAAAAAAGCTTTTTGTGTGGAGGAGGGTACAGTGACATGGGACAGATTCACGCAAGAAATAAAACTGGGATGAATCTGGGCTGAATCCTATTGTTCACACACATCCCAAATACTCAATGCACTTTTTGGGGGAGGGAGGCTGACAAAAACCCCACTAACCCAACATATCGATACCAGGGTTTTTTTTCTGGCTTTCCCTAATGATTTGTATCATCCACATCTTCAGCAGTATGAATAAGCTTCTGAATTGATTTGGATTGCTCTGTAGCATTCAGAGGAAGGGAGGCCGCCCCATTTTTCCCCCAAAAATGGCACATGTGAATAACACAGAGGTTAATGACACGAAGAGATTCATGAACCCAAAACAAATGGGAACAACAAGCCCGATGTGCATCAGCGCCAGCAATCCACACTCCCTCCACAAAAGAAATGAGTGCTAATGCCCCCAAGGTTCTTGATCACTAGAAGACGTTGATCACTGTCTCTAGTTGATATACTTTCTGACCTTGGTCTCGGACCTCTGTTCTTGACTGGTTTAATCTTATGTTGTCAGGCCGATTTTTTGCAGTAGTCACTGGTGGTCAAACTGCGTCCTCTGTTCCCTATCTGTTGGAGTGCTCCAGGGCTCTGTTCTGGGTCCCCTCTGTTTTCTCTCTACACACTTTCCTTAGGTAACTCATTAGCTCTTTTGGATTTTCCTCCCATCTGTACGCCGATGACACCCAGTTAATCTTTCCACCCTGACCTTTTCCCAGGCTTGAACAGCAAGTTTCGTCTTGTCTCACAGCTGTCTCGCAGTGGATGCGCTATCGGCGTTTGAAGCTCAACATGTCCAAGACAGAGCTTCTTGTCCTTTCCTCCTAGAGCCCACCCTTCAACTCTCCTTTTCTGTCTCTGGGACAACATTTCTATTCAACCGTCCAGCAAGCCCGCAATCTTGGTTTTATCTTTGATTCTTCTCTGTCGTGTATCCCTCAGACCAGACCACAGCCAAGCTTGTAGATTCCTTTTGTACAATATGCCAAAATCCGCATTTCTCTCCACCTCTATGCCAAGATCCTGGTCTACGCCCTAGTGATCTCACGACTTGTTTACTGTAACATCCTTCTGGCAGGGCTTCCTCTTTCTCACCTCCGTCCTTTAATTTCTATCCAGCATTCAGCTGCAACATTATCACATCCTCCCACCACTCTGACCATATCTCTCCTTTGCTGGCATCCCTTCACTGGTTCCCCCTCCCTTTCTGCATTCAGTATAAGCTCTGCTGGTGACGTTTAAAGCCCTCATGGGTTGGCTCCTCCTTACTTATCAGACCTTCTTTATCTTCACCTTCCCACTGCGGGCCCTCTGTTCTGGTAGTCAAGGTCTGCTGTCCCAACCCAGTATTCCTCTGCCCCATCTCGGATTCGCCCCTTTTCACTCGCTGCCCTCACTCCGGAACCTTCTTCCCCGCGAACAAGAGCCATCATTTCTTTAACCAGCTCAAAACAGAGTTGAAGACCATCCTGTTCAGAAGCGTTCCCAGACCTTGCTTAATGGTCGCTTGCCTCCCTGGATGAAGATTAAACCATCTATTATGAAGCCAACCCCCCTCCAGTCCACCTGCCTTGGTCCAGGCCGTGAGGTAGAGACAGAACTGCTGGACCTCACCCCTTCCCACCACTACACCTTCTCCTTTTGTTGTGGTGATTGTAAGCCTGAGGACAGGGAACCGTCTAAATTAAAAAGACTGTATGTACAGCGTTGTAAATTTACAGCACTTTATAAATAAAGGATTATTATATTATTATTATTATTATTATATTATATTATATTATTATTATTGACAGGCTAATGCAGCCTCCTAGACTTCCCAGGTGGTCTAGGAACACATTGTGCAGTGTGAGGGAAGAAGGGAATACCAGCCCTCCACAGCAACCCAAATGGTGTAAGGTTGACTTATGCCTGCATATGTCCACTAACAGATGCCAGCCATAGCCTAGAATTCAAAGACATAGCCGTGTTAGTCTGG
Source organism: Sceloporus undulatus (assembly GCF_019175285.1). Classification (NCBI taxonomy): domain Eukaryota; kingdom Metazoa; phylum Chordata; class Lepidosauria; order Squamata; family Phrynosomatidae; genus Sceloporus; species Sceloporus undulatus. The sequence goes on from NC_056524.1 coordinate 15,743,049, forward strand.
AAAACTTGCCTAGCCTAGTAAGAGAACCTACCGTGCAGCAAATCCTAGGAACAACTCCCTGGCATCTCCAGGAATTCCCTTAAGCATTGTAGCATTATAAGGTGAGGGAAAATTTTATTCAATGCATGTTCTGATGAGAACATAGTAAGTTTTCATTTCCAAATTAATACACAAAACAGCTTATATTTCTTTTGGTATTCACACATCTCAAAACTGTGGTGCATTTTTCCAAATGGAAATGTTTGTAAATATGCACACAATCTAGATGTATTGTATTGGCAGGGGAGGGAGGGTACGAGAAGTTATAACATAAGGCAGAAGAGTTTTTATACAATCTTATATTAGAAAAATGCATACAAAAATGAGTATAGCAGGAGAAATGTGCAAAAAAAATATGCACATTCCTATGATATATTTTAAAATAGACAGAAATTGATATGGAATGGAACAAACTGAAAACTGACAGAATGAGAAAGTGGAGAATTGAAATCAATAGATTTGACATCCTTAATAGCATCAACCATCCATCCAAACTATTATTGCTATTGGAAATAACACAACTCTGCAATTTTCTGTTTGTATTTGTACTAGAGAAGTTTATTATATTAGAGAATATTATAAAAAAAACGAATATACCTTTCTTAAATTGAATTTAAAACATAATTAAAATTACATGAACCTTCCAGTTTAATGTGAAATACAGAGTTCATTTCCTTTTTTAAAAGAGCATTTCCCTCTCTGCCATTTTCAACTCTTCATCGTTTTGTGCTTTATTAACAAACTAGGATGTTTAAAGTTTAATACAGCTGAAAATTATGCTGTGGGAAAAATACTGCATGTGTGAATCTGCGTAATAATAAAATTAATCAGTCATCCACTACGAAAGTTTCTTCAGAACTCTCTGGGGACTGGAGATCATCAAATTCCCTTCAGCACTGAAAATGTGATTAATAATTTACTTTTCGTCTTGGTATCAACAACGAAAGCACAACTATGCATAATATGAGATCTAGAGAATGACTTGGAAAAGAGCATTCTACCATAAATAAAAGAATGGGTTTTGGGGTCAAAGCACTGATATTGTTGGAACAAATTTCCCTAGGACTTATATGATCGACCAGCAGGGGTGGGTAGTTGGGTACCCTTTAAATGTATTGGATTAGAACTTTTACAAACAACAGCCAGCAGACCAATATTCAATATTACACATGATACAAAACATCTGGATATCCTTAGGCGCTGTAGTATGTTTATACCACATTAATTATCATGTCTCTATATTATGAAATCTTGCTGTTTCTAGTCTTGTGAGTACCCAGTATTCCTGCCAGAGAACAGTTATTTGTTTGTGTTAACTGCCACCAAATCAAGTTGACTTATGGCACCTTATGAATGAGAAAACCATAATAACGAAATCATGGATAAGAATCACAGAATCCTAGTTACTGGTGCAGCAGAAAACAGAGTTTGATCCAATTCCAATATGACATCCTTTCAAATATTAAACATGGCTATCATGTCACCCCTTAACATTTCTGTTCTCCAGGGTAAACAGATCCCTCGGTCCTAAAGATGTTCTTTAAGAGCATGGTTTTCAGACCTTTTACCTACCATTTTGGTCACCTTCCTCTGGATACACCTCAGCTGCCAATAACATTCTGGAACTGGATAAGGTATTCCAGGTAAGGTCTGACCAAAGCAAATAGAAGATACATTTCTCTCCCTCAGTCTAGACACTATCTTCTGTTGATAGCCGAGAAATGCATTTGCTTTTCTAGCTGCTGCATCACACTGTTGATCCAGTACCTAGTAGTCTACTTAAATTCCTAGATCCTTTTCACATGTATTGTTGTTAAGTCAGGTGTTCCCATCCTATGTCTGCATTCATTTTTTTCCTGGCCTAATGTACTTCACATTTCTCCCGTTGAAATTCATTGTGTTAATTCTGGCCCAACTTTCTATTCTATAAGTTGATTTGAATTCTGATTCTGTTCCCCCTGGAAATTAGCTACCCCACCTATCTGGTGTTACCTGTAAATTGTGAAGTATGTTCTTTAGTCCATCATCCAAATAGAATAATTAATAAAATTTGTTTTATTTATATACCGCTATTTCCAAAGATCATAGGCGTGAACAGCAAGTAAGCTAATTAGCAAGTAAGCTAATTTGCCCCCAACAGTCGGGTACTCATTTAGCGACCCGGGAAGGAGCAGCGCGAGTGCAGCTTGGGCCCTTTTGCTGGTCTTGAACTCGCACACCTTGTGGTCTGAGTGAATGGCTGCGTACAGGCATTTAACCACTGCACCACCAGGGCTCCAGGTTGAGATGTTGAATAGCACTGGGCCCAGGACAGAACCCTGTCACATCTCTCCAGGATGAAGAGGAGCCATTGCTGAGCACCCTTGGGTTTGGCCAGCTTCCACTCAACCAATTGCAAGTCCACCTAAGAGCAGCATTGTCTAGCCCACAATTTATTAGCTTGTTTGCAAGAATATCATGTGGGGCCATGTCAAAGGCCTTGCTGAAAACAATGTATGCTACATCCATAGCATTCCCTTTATTTATCAAACTTGTAACTCTGTCAAAAAAGAAATAAAGAGAATGGTTTCCAGTTGGCAAGAGGATCATGCAAGTCTGCATTTTATCACCGTATCTGTTTAACTTGTACAGTGAACTTATCATATGTAAAGCAGGATTTGACCCAGAGGAAGAAGGAATGAAAATTGAAAGAAAGATAATAAACAAGATGCAGATGACACCTTACTATGAGCAGAAAATAGTGAAGACTTGGAACAATTACTGAAAATAGTCAAGGAACAAAAGGCAAAGGTAAAGTGACAGTAAAAAAACAAAAACAATGACCACAGATGCTGCACATAACTTTTAAACAGATTATGAAGACATTAAATAGTTCAAGATTTTTCATACCTTGGCTCACTTATTATTCAGTATGAAAACTGCAGTCAAGAAATCAGAAGAAGACTAGGGCTTGGAAGGGCAGCTATGACAGAACTAGACAAGGTCCTGAAGTGTAAAGATATATCATTGAATACAATAGTTAGGCTTGTCCATGCTACCGTATTTCCAAATTGTATGTATGGCTGTGAAAGATGCACAGTGAAGGAAGCTGATAGAAAAAAAAATATTTCATTTGAGCTGTGGTGACGGAGAAGAGTTCTACAGATACTCTGGACTGCTAAAAAGACAAATAAATGAGTCCTGAAGCAAATCAAACCTGACAATTCCCTAGAAGCCAAGATGGCTAAACTGGACATATTATGAAAATATATGACTCACTAGTGGAAACAGTAATGTTTGGTAGGATAGAAGGCAATAGAAAAATAGGGAATCAGCTTCCAGATAGATAGAACCAATGAAAGAAGCCGTAGTCTTGTGTCTGCAAGATCTGGGCACATGTTAGTCTGGATCAGTATGCAAAGAGATTTTATAACACCTTTGAGACAACTGAATGAAAGATGTTGTAGCATAAGCTTTTGTAGACTTGATCTACTTCCTGCAAGCATCTGAGGAAGTAAACCAAGTTGACAAAAGTTTATGCTACAAATTATTTTGCTCTATTAGTCTCAAAGGTGCTATAAAATCTTGTTGTATACTAGTTTGTTGATGTTGTTGCTGCTGCTGCTATGTTGCTGTTGTTGTTGCATGGCTTCAAACCATTTCTGAATTATGGTAACCCAAAGGCAAGCCTGTCACTGGGTTTTCTTGGAAGGATTTGTTCAGAGGAGGTTTCTCATTGCTGTTCTTCAGAGATGAAAGACAGTGCCTTGTTTAAGGATGGCCAGTCACTTTCCATGCCTGATCTGAGTCTTAATCCACCACTCAAACCATGATGTTGAGCCCTATGTCCAAAATAGGTTCAACTCTTTGAATAGCTGCATCAGTATACAAACTCCAACTCAAGATGAATTCCCCACTTTGCTGACAGGGTAGCCATCAGTTGCCACTGGTACAAGTTGATTATCCATTATCCAAAATGCTTGGGACCAGAAGTGTTTGGGATTTTCTACTGTTTTTGGAATACCTGTATTTGTATGAGATATACAAATGAGTTATCTTGGAGATGGGACCCAAGTCTATATACAAAATTTATTTATGTTCACATATGCCTTATACACATAAGGCAAAGTAATTTTATAAAATATGTTAATAAATTTGGGCATGAAACAAAAAAATTGTGTACACTGAACTATCAAAAAGCAAAGGTGTCACTATCTCAGCCACCATGGAAAAACAGTTTTGGTTTATGGAGCTGAAATGCTTTTGGTGTTTCAGATAAGATACCTGTAGTAATGGTCTTCCGGGATCTGGACAGAACTATAAGAAATCCTTAGAAATGGTGTCTAAAATGTGAATGTATGTGTGTGTTGGGGGGTTTGATGTGCCATACTCTGTAAGTTTTATTTTATTTTATTGTTCTAGCTATCACCTTGTATGTTACAGAATAACTACCTTCCCCACCAGTAATAGTTTCAGAGAACAAGCAAGCACTCACTGTGAATGAATTAACAACCCCAACACTTTGTGTCCTCAATGTCACTCACAAGGAGATTCATTCTACTTGCCACTTATATACTTCAGAAGATTTATCTGAGTGGATCATATCCCATAGCAAGCTTTAAAACATCTTGATGTCTTATTAATAAGTTAATTGAATTCCACAGTTACTCTGTGAGTGCTAATGCATCTATGCTTCTGTCATTGACTGATAGGCAGTGATGTCTGTGAAGATACTTAATAGCTGCTTTCATGAACAAATGAACACCTAGAGCTAAATTAGAACAGAGCAAGTATTAATAAGAGACATTGATAAGCTGACATTAGAAACCAGCTAGCAACAGTAACTAGTGCAAGGTGGATTTCAGTCATGTTTTAGATGTATGTTCTATCTGTTTTTACCTTTTTGCATGATTTTTAATCAGTTTTATAGTGTTTTAATGTGATGTTTTTAAACTGGTTGCAAGCTTTTTGTAAATGTTTTTAGTTTGTTGTTGTAGAAGCTGCCTTGGATCCTGCCCTGGAGAGAGGCAGCATATAAATAAAGTAAGTAAGTAAATAAATAAATAAGAAAAACGTGAATAAAAATTTTAACTCTTAGGCTGTATCTATGCTGCAGAATTACTGTGATTGAACACTACTTTAAGTGGCATGACTCAGTGCTATGGAAGCCTGAGATTTGTAATTCTGTGAGCTATTTAACCATCTCTATTAGAGAACTCTGATGCCAGAACAAACTACAAATCCTATATCGATCCCATAGCATTGAGGTATGGCAGTTAAAGTGGTATCAAACTGTATTATTTCTGCAGAGCAGATGCAGCCTGGGGTGGGATACAAACCGCCATATAGTACGTATTCTATACGTACTAGGGTTAGGAAGGGGCGGTGCTTCCGCACCCCCTAACCCTAGTACGTATAGAATACGTACAACATGGCGGCGCCCCTTCCACATGGGGGCCGCCATGTTTACGTACTGGACGCACAGCATCCAGACGTGTCGCAGCGCCTATGACGTCGCGAATGCGCTAGCGGCGCCTCGCGACATCATAAAGGCGCCGCAAAAAGAAGCTCCGAAATGGAGCTTCTTTTTTGCTCTGCGCGGGAGTCGTGCGGTTTGGCTGCTGCCTCCTGGCATGACCCTCCACCCTGCCACAGTTGGGATGGTGTTACACCTCTTGGGTGCAGTGGTGTAATGGAACCATGGTTCACAAGGTCACAGTCCCTGGATTTTTTTTAATGAGCAGGGACTATGACATCATCTACCATCCTGCTTGGACTCTCCTGTTCCCTCTGAATTCAGGTACAATCCCCACAGTAGTTAGAGAAGAAATTGATTTTCCCTGCAACAATGTATCATTATGACCTATCCATAACATTTGTTGGTGACTTAGGGGGGATACAGACAGGCAGTTCCATGCTGTCCATTTTTGCCCCTTGTTAGTGCTGCGCCAGTTGCATAGCGTGGCATCGACATACTCCCTAAAAAGGAGCCACCTACAGTGACTTCTTTTTAGAGACGTCATAAGAGCCGCTATGCGGCACCATGATGCCTCTTCTGGCTAGATGCGTTTAGGCGTGTGGATGCCCATGCATCACAATGATGCACCCCATGTGTATGAGGCCACAGCAAGATGACACACAGGTGCCAATTGAAGGGCTGGGCACATATGGACACTCAGCCCTACAAAGTCCCAATATCAGCCCCAGGCCAGCGCAAAGTGCCAGCCTATACCAGGCATTAGTCAAGCAAGGGCCATTGACTTTGAAAAAGACCAAGTCATGTTGGTCTAGCAATTGTTTTAGGTCAACTCTTTCCCCTGCATTTTGTACTCTGTGTCTTGAGACTGTCCTGCTGAAGGGCTTTGCATCAAATTTTTATCTCTGCACCACTTTTAGGTTCACAAAGTGAATGATTTCTTTCTAGGACAGGGATGGGAAAAGAGGTGGTAGAAGTGAATCAGGATGGATTAATGTGCTGGGAAGACTCCTAGCAGGGAACCCACACGGTGGAGCACCACTGCTAAAATTGTCACGAATCAGAATATCCTATCCCAGTTCCAACAGTTGAATACCTTTGTTAAACTCTTGGGTTATGTATACACATACATTCTGCCTTCAGGAAGGAATTAGTGGCTGCACAATCTTGTAAGGGATGGGTGTTTGAGTGATGCCCAAGGACAAGTTTTAGACTAACAAAGATAAATATTGTACTTCATTGTGACATGTTGGCCTGAATTCTTCCAGAGAACTTTTCAGTAACTCAATAAATTGTTCATGGTGAATCATAGAAGTGTTTCAGAATATGCTGCAGGGATGGGTGAATCTGTCAAGTGCTATCTCATCGAACCTCTTGTTTTTCCATCACTAGATTTGTTCTGTCCCAGTTTTGTACAAGTTCTTTTGTCTCCAGTACACATTATTTTTTTCAGTGTGTACATTTGGGTATATTTTTGAAGCTATGTAGTTTTGAACATATGAACTCAATGAATAAAATAGTTTCAGGTGCATTCAGAACTGTGCATATTTTTCTGTTGTTGTTTTTTTGGAAGGGTCATAATTTTTCCCCATACTGTTGAATGCAGTATTTTAGTTCCTTCCAGATTACATTGCAGCCAATTTAACCATGAATTGTGTTTAGGGGGCCCAGTCAGGTCTTGGGGTTAAAACTGGATAAATCATTAAAAAATACAGTGATTCCCCCCCCCATTATCCCTAGCATATTCAAAACAATTTGTACAGAGAACTGTAAAAACTGAAGGATAACTGATATTATTCTATAACTGACAAACATGAGGATTGAACAAAAACACTGAGTATCACTAGTTGCAACTAATCTGTAAGAAGAACACTGTGAAAGCAAACATTCTATTAAGAATGAAAATTTTCAGACCGGTGCTTACCATGGGTAAGCACTGGTAAAACACCGCTAAAATATTTAGGAAGTGTGTGTGTGTGAAAACCTGATGCACTTCCTAAATGTCAGGGAATCCTTGACTCGCCTCCAGCATCCCTGAATCATTTGGGGAGCAGTAATTTCCTATGAATGCAAAATTTCCATTCATAGGAAATTGCTGCTCCCCAAACAATTCAAGGACGCTGGAGGCGAGCCGACAATTCCCTGATGTTTAGGAAGTGTGTCAGGCTTTCAGACACAGCACTTCCTAAACATTTTAGTGGTGTTTTCCCAGCACGTACCCCACAGTAAGCGCTGGTCTAAAAATCTTCTATGAAGAAGTATGTATATGTATAGAAATGATTATGGCTTGTCTAACCGAGAAATGGGAAATTCTTGCCCTCCAGTTGTTGAACTACAACTCCTGTCATCGTTTACCATTGGAGTGCTGTCTGGGGCTAATGGAGATTGGAGAATTAACAACAGACACAATTTCACTACACACCAATGTAAAGTAGGTTATAAAGCAGGGGTAGGATTCATGCAGCCTCCTAGTTATTGCTAGACTATAGGTCCCAACAGTCCCAGCTAGCATAGCCAGTGGTGAGGGATACTAGGCATTGTGATCCAATGATATCTGAAGGCCTACATAATTCCTTCCTCTCTTACAGTCAGGAAATAAATAAGCACAGAGTAGGCACAGAATAGCCATTAGAGGCATTTAATGTGCTACAAAGGTCTCCAAGAATTTTCCTTGGTGTCCCTGTTTTAATTTAGGAAATGTTATTGGGTATGATAATGATATATAAATGACACAATATTCTTATTCTTCTTCTTGTCTTTATTTCGCGAACAAAGATTCAGGAAGGAATCATCCGTGCTTTCTACAAGCGCGTTGATGACGTTGGATGTATCCTTCGAGCCTGTGCAATGGATTTTTCTGGTGGAGTGCAGCATGCACAGAACTGGCCTCACCCTTTAAACCAGAGGTTCGACTGCTGAGGCCTTGACAAGCATGGATGGTGGCAGCCAGGTCCTCAGGTCGTAGGTTTGATTAGAGTTTCCTTCTCTTAGATGGTTGACCTTACAGTGTTAGATGAGCACCATCTGCCTGGGTTTGGGATTAGAGTTTTCCTTCTCCTAGGATGGTTGCCATAAGGCTAGAGAGCCCATCCTGCCCTTTGGCGCTCTTGGTCAGACCCTTCATTGTGACCTGTCTGGCATGGGAGCCCTACCAGTAGCTATTATACCACCGCAAGCATAGCTCACAACTTCATTAGGGTACGCAAGCCTCTCCCCCACACAGTCAGAGCATAGCTGGAGGGGAATAGGAGACCGGAAGATGACAGTTAAGGAGGGAGGAGCCTCTTTCTTCAGGCTGGCCCTGATGGAGCTGGGTATGCCTGATCACTCCCTCTCAGGCCGGAAGATGACAGTTAAGCTGGGAGGAGCCTCTTCCTTCAGGCTAGCCCCGATGGA
>NC_056524.1:15751948-15757491 GCF_019175285.1 Sceloporus undulatus
GCTGGGCCAGCCTATTCTCTCCCTCACAGGCTGGAAGATGACAGTTAAGGAGGGAGGAGCCTCTTCCTTCAGGCTAGCCCCGATGGAGCTGGGCCAACCTATTCTCTCCCTCGCAGGCCGGAAGATGACAGTTAAGGAGGGAGGAGCCTTTTCCTTCAGGCTAGCCCCGATGGAGCTGGGCCAGCCTATTCTCTCCCTCACAGGCTGGAAGATGACAGTTAAGGAGGGAGGAGCCTCTTCCTTCAGGCTATCCCTGGTGGAGCTGGGTCTGCCTGATCACTGGATATAAACACAATACAGTATATACAAATAATATATAAATGACACAAGCATGAAGCTATTGAGTGGCTACATGAGAAACTATGAAGAACTTGCTACATTCTGCCAAGAACATGTAATTTTCTGTGCCTGGAGATATCCTTACAGCAGCCTTCCCAATGTGGTATTCAGCAGATGCCTTGGACCACAGCTCCCATCCTCTAGCCAGGATGGTTGGGTCTAATGGGAGTTGTATTCCAGTCCCTCTGTAAGGCATCAGGTTTGGGAAGTCTATCTTAGAATAAGTTTTACTGATATTGCTACTACTCACATCTGGAAAGCTCTATGTAGATAACTTTAGCACAGCTGCATTTCCTCCTGGCTACACTAAAGCCATATATACACTAGGCTTTATATTTTTCACTATATGTGTTATGAAGAAATATAGAAAGGCATTTCACCTTATCCCCACCCCCTTGTTAAATTTTCTGGCATTCTGAGCAAGGAGCAAATAGCCAATCCCTATTTAATACTCTTGCTTATATAGCTAGCACACGAGAAGTTCTATTCACTTATACATTTCCATGAGATGCATAGATAAATATGGGAGCCCTCCAGTGGACAAAATAGTATTTTCAGAATTCAAATTATCTATCCTGGAATTTTAAAAAAACTCCAAAGAGATTCAAATTTTGACTCTCCTATGTTTGGAGATTATGGTACTAATGGGAGATAAAGACTGGGTGGAATCCTGTTAGTTACTGCCACTCAGAGTAGACCCACTGAGTAAACTGTTCAATGGCAAGTTAACACAAAGGTAAATCCAACTGATTACTCAGTTCAGATCTAAGTAGAAGCCATCAAGAAGATTCCTGCCTCTATGTGTTTGCACGAAATAGCATCTGCCCACTGTTCACTAACAGCGGAGAATAAAAAGCCCACGTCCTTACCAGTAGCGTAACCTCCAACTGTCCTGAATTGATAAGAATAGTCCCAATTAAACCTTTGTCATGCCACTTTTTCAACAGCTTATACAATGTCCCAGTTCCTTTTTCCTTCTCCCACGTTACCACTTTGTCCTTGGCTAACTTCAGCTGCTACAAACTGAGTAAATAGTGCAAATGTTTGTTGTTGTTAACTACCCTCGAGTCAGCCCTGTGGATGAGACTTTTCCAAGATTCCCTATCCTCCACTGCTCTGCTCAGTCCCTGCAAACTCATGCCTATGGCTCCCCTGATTGAGTCCATCCATATTGCATGCAGTCTTCCCCGTCTTCTTTTCCTCACTTTCCTAGCATTGTTGCTTTTTCTTGTGATCCATGTCTTCTCATTATATGGCCAAAGTATGACTGCCTCAGTTTGATCATCTTGGCTTCCAGGGAGAGTTCTGGCTTCATCTGTTGAAGGACCTATTTGTTTGACTTTTTAGCTGTCCGTGGTATCCTAAGCAGTCTTCTCCAACACCACATCTCAAATGTGTTGATTTTCTTTCTGTCTTCTTCACTGTTCAGCTCTCGCATCTGCACATGGCGATGGGGAATACTGTTGCCTGTACATTTGCAAATTTAGTGCTCTGTTGTATATCTTTCCTTGTCAGTATCTGTTCTATTTATTTATTTATTTATTTATTTCATATCTGGCTCCCCATTCCTAGTTTTCTTCTTATTTCTTGACTGTAGTCTCCACTCTGATCAATGTTTGATCCTAGTTATGCAAATTATTTGACTATTTCAGTAGTTTACATTTATTTAGTTCAGCAGAGGGGAGGGGAGAGGACTTTGGATCAAACATTGATCAGAATGGAGAAATCAGAAGACTAGGAATAAGGAGAGCAGACATGGAAAAGATCCTAAAGAGTAAAGATGCACAACTGAGCACGAAAGTTAGAATTGTGCAAGCCATTGTATTCCCTATCACCATGTGCAAGTGCAAGAGATGGACAGTGAAAAAAAGTGGATAAGAAGAAAATAAATTCATTTGAGATATACTGAAGGGGAGTGCTGAGGATACCATGGATGACCAAAAAGATAAACAAATGGGTCCTATAACAGATCAGAACTGAAGTCTTCCTAGAAGTCAAGATGATTAAGTTGAGGCTGTCATCCTTTGGCCACATCATGAGAAGGCACAACTCATTGAAAAAGACAATGATACCAGGAAAGTTGGAGGGATGTAGAAAGAGAGAAAGACCACATGTTAGTTGGATAGACTCTAGTAAGGAGGTCACAGACATGAATTTTCAGGAGCTAAGCAGAACAGTGGAGGACAGAGAATCTTGGAGGTGTCTCACCCATATGGCTGTCATAGAATCTTAGAGTTGGAAGAGTCAGGATTGACTTGAAGGAGGTTAACAACAACAACAATACCCCACCAGCATACCTCTGCTCCCTTTCTGATCCCTTTACACACATGTACATAGCCCTGATCTCTACTGGAATGTGCTCTCAAGGCCAATTAGTGGCCACTACATGGTAGGAATGCCCAGGTAGTGTCATACAATCAGCATTGGAAGGAGCTGTAAAAGCCATCTGGTCCAAGCCCCTGCCACTTCAGTTCCTAAAGCATCCCTGAGAAGAGGGGTTTGTCTACATATGCAATGCTGGGCCTGGCATATTCTGGCCCCTGGATTCCCCCCACATTCCCCATTTACCTGGTGAAGATGATGGGAAGCTGTGGTCCCTTCTTGCTGGCCAATGTTGCTACTGTGGGTGCAGATCATGCAGAAGTCAAAGTATGCAGCCTCACTTTGACCTCATTCAAACCCAGAACAATTCATGTCTGCAAAGAAACTCAACAAGGGTGTTAAGGGACTGGTAGTTGCCCAATCTGGAAAACCTGGAGCAAACAGTAAGTTATTGAAATGCAAGACAAAGGGGTGGAAACAGCCTCGAACTGATTCAGGGGCTGGGTGGTGTAAAACACCATGCAGTGAGCTATGGGGAATTCAGGGTATAGAGCAAATATAGGCAATCCTATGGTCATCTGATTTCTGTTTTAAAATCTCCAATGCAGGAGAATCCACTACCTTGCAAGGTAGGCTCCTCCACTGTTGAACAGATCTTACCATCAGGAAGTTCATCCTAATGTTTAGTTGGAATCTCTTGTCATTTGAATCTATTGCTTCCTATCATATCCTGTGCCACAGCAAAAAATGAGCCTTCTTCATAATCTACATGACAGCCTTTCAGATAACTTTCGCATCACCTCTCAGTACTTCTCTTCTCCTGGGAAAATATGCCTGACTCTTAATCATTCCTCCCAGGGATTGGTTTCCAGAACTTTTACCATTTTTCTCACTCTCCTCTGGACATGATCCAGCTTGTCAATGTCTTCATTCAACTATAATGCCCAAGGAACATCCAGCTGAGTTCTTGCAGTCAGGAACACAGAGACTACCTTAATCCCCCTCCCCTAATCTCCAGAGATCTAGTAAAATGACATCTTCTCTATGTTCCTGGCTGCTGAAATGCAGCTGTATGTAGTCTGGACACACCCCACCCTCCCCCAGCCACTAACTTACCATACCGGTGTGCTCCAGAAGCAATAAGGGACAATCTGAACAACAGGGATGTTGTCCAAGAAGACAATGAACTAAGTAGTTGCACAACTACCTTAAAAACACATACATGGGCATAATAGGTATTTATGTCTATGCTTGTCCCAAACAGTGAGATCCAGTGTGGTATTGTAGTTTGAGCATTGGAGTCTGGAGGCCTGGGTTTGAATCCTAGCTTGGCCATGTAAACTCACTAGGTGATGTTGGGCAAGTCACAGTCTTTCATCCTCAGAGGATGGCAATGACAAACCCCCTCTGAAGAAACCTGCCATAAAAATCCTATGATAGGTTCACCTTAGGGTTGCCACAAGTTGAAATAACTAGAAAGCACACAACAACAGATGTCCCCAACAGGAATCTAGCCCTTGATGTGTTAAGACACCTTTTTGCATCAAGGATGAGATGCAAGCATTCTTTAGTTTCCTACCACCTGTTTTTCTGCCTCACTCACTTTTCAGGTCAGGTACCTTAGCCACAAGGGAACATGTATCCTAAAAGTCACAAATCTCATTTCAAGAAACACACATACTCACAGCTTCTTCCCAGTGAACCTTAGAAAAAATGCCTTTAAAGGTAACTGGTTATCAATACTGCCCCAAGATCCTCTGAAGTAGTTACGTACCACTATAGTTTACATGTTTAAAGAAGCCCTTTAATGGGCATCCTGTTGATGACAAGTGTATTTGCCTCAGAAGCTAGCTCAAATAACCACAGGAGACCAAATTGGAAGAAAGGCCACAACTTTATTAAACAAACCATTGGAAGGGTTGGCATAAAGCATAAGGTCAGGATCTGAAGATATCAAACAACCCCATGTTTGTCTGATAGCAAAACCTGGTACCCACCAGGCATTGGGATGACCTAGGGGCTAATGAACACCGCTTCACCGCACCACTGTTGTGTGTTCCCATATTCTCTAAGCCCCTGGTCACCGGGAGGCGTCCTTGCGTTATGGCCCCCGCAGTAGCCATACGCCTGCCCAATTTGCCCCCGGGTCCCTACTGACTCCCAAACCAGAGCTCCGTAGCCCTGGTACCCCACCGTGCAGATCCTGGCCTATGCTGCCGCCACAAAAGCCGTCACCACAACGGCTACCGCCAACCCTGCCAAGAGCGAATTTAGTGCTCGCCGCAGAAGTCCAAGTGCGGACGCACATAAACCGAAAAGGCCTTAGACTTCCATCTCCCAATGCGCTTGATATCTTGCACCTGCATGCCCGCGCGGGAGGCAGCAGTAGCCGCACCAATGCGGAAAGAATGTCCCCCAAAAGCATCGGCTGGGAGCCCCAAAGCATGTAAAGATTTCTTTAACACAGCAACAAATTGGTACCTAGTCAAAGGAGTACCATTCATGTGAACAAACAAAAACCTGTCGACCGAAGGCCGAATTTTCCAATAATCCCTCAAGGCTTTAACAGCACAGACAGGAGAACCATGCAAACAACGCAACTCAACTGTCTGTCCAGCCCCCAGCTGGTCGCACTTGGACCTGCGAACCGTAAGATAAACACCATGTTTCGTGAATGAAATGTCAGAGGCACAAAATGCCCTACCTGACAAATCGCTCTTGGACCCAGCCACCAGCTCTCCCAATCTGAAAGCCCCCAAAAATGCAACAGTATAAGCAGCATAAAACAATTTACATTCAAAATTGGAAGAACAAATAACAGGCAATTGAATACATAGCTTTGATAACAGTTGATAACAAATCGGCCTGCGAACATCTTTGGC
>NC_056524.1:15760491-15767712 GCF_019175285.1 Sceloporus undulatus
TGTTTGACTTTTTAGCTGTCCGTGGTATCCTAAGCAGTCTTCTCCAAGCCCCTGGTCACCGGGAGGCGTCCTTGCGTTATGGCCCCCGCAATGGCCATACGCCTGCCCAATTTGCCCCCGGGTCCCTACTGATTCCCAAACCAGAGCTCCGTAGCCCTGGTACCCCACCGTGCAGATCCTGGCCTATGCTGCCGCCCCCGAGTTGCGACAGCAAACCCACAAAGAAAGCGGTGGGTGGGTGGGAGAAGCACACAGCCGTCTGCTCCCTTACAGCTTGGCTCCATCCACGCTGGAGCCAAGCGCCGACTGAGGGCCGGAGCCAGCCGCGCGCCCTTAAATAGGCCCCGGCTCCGCCCCCAAATCACCAGATCTGGGAGACTCCTCCTCCAAGGCAGCTAGCCAATGAGCTGCCCTGGAGGACCGGAGCTCCCAGACCATAGAGCCCGGCCCCCAGAGCGTTGCGGGACGGGAGCAGAGTACTTCCGCCCCGCACACCAATCAGGGGCCGGGGCAAGCCCCAGAGGCATCTGGGGCTTGTAGTTTGCGCCGCATCTAGCGGCAAAGCGGCCTGCCTGCCGAGCCAGGCGGCCGCTTTAAAACTGTGGCTTATGCATGTCTTTTTTTGAACAAGGCAGAGTGGGCTATTCTCTAGTTCTATATACTTCATCTCTAACCTTCATCAACTGTTTACCCTGCTGGATACCACATGGTCAATACTGATGAGATGCAGAGGGAAGGGAGAGGAAATTGAGAGAAGAGGAGGCATCTGCTCTTGCTCCAATTGGAAGAAAAATGAGGATGCACTACAACTAAGAGCACACTTGTTTATTTCTCTTTTGAAGCCAGGACCAACCACGTGTTGTTCCTCTGAACTGTCCCAAATTCTTCCCATCCCATCAGTATACTGCAATAGTAGTGGCCTCTACCAGGGTTTGACAACTGCTATGGAGGACATGAAATTGTCCAATCAGATTATTACATCCCACTTGCTTAGTGTAACAACTCAGCCTTTATTTTCCTCTTTCTAAAAAGTATCTAAAATTACTTTAGTTACTTTTAATAAACATCTGTATGATAAAAGCACCTGCTCCAAGGAAAACACACACTTCTCCATATGTATTATTGGCTCCCACAACGGAGCACAAGACAGCAGCATGAGACACAGCAGAAGCCACAACTTGGGCCACATGATATTCCTCTTCTACCATTTAGAAAGGCCACATTCTATAATATGAATAACTTAAAGTAACAACAAAACAAATTAGCCTTCCTCATAGTACAATCATAAAAGAATGTAACAATGCATTCTCTATTGGGGAAAGGCAATAATTACTGTATAAGTAATTAGTTACTTCCATATGTGAGGGGAGATCTGGATGAAATGCTGTCTTATCGGATACCTACACAGTTTTATCCCCCCTGCAGTTTTTTGTAAATCCTGCATAAAGTGTGCCCCTAGTTTATCCAAATCCTGTGTCCTGTTTCTTTCTTCTGAATAGATCTGTAAGTACATTTTCCCACTAGCTAGAGCTGTATCCCAGTCAGAACATACAAATCATGGGGGAAATGCAGCCCAAAAGACACAGGTACTGATATTATTACCCTTCAAGCCTCCAGCAGTAATCCAAAGATGTCCAATCCTTTTAAAAAAAAGTTTTAATTTCAGTCCAATTTTGGGGTGATTCCCCCCCCCCCCCGAACATTGGACCTAAAGCATCCTAGGTACACTAAAACATGTGGTTGGAATAAAACGTACCCTACAAAGCCCGATAATTCCTCAGATCTTTCACTCTCTCTCTTTTAAGAGCCATATTCTGAACAAAACAGTGACTAAAAGTGATGCACGTCTAGTTACCATTTTGGATAGGCTACTGCCTGAGGTGTCTGTCTGCTGTGTGTTCTTTTGAGGGATATTAGGCTTGAGGGAGATTGGAGGAAGAAAACAGAATTGCTCACTCTACTACAGACCATTCCAAACTTGGCTTTAGTGTAAGTGTCTGGTTGAGGTTGACTGGAACAAATCAAGGCTTCTTTGCTATAGTAAAACTGGAAAAGCATAAATTTCTACAAGATCCATTCCCTTAGAATTTATCTCCTGAATTTTTAAGTTTCTGAAGAATTACCCTCCTGGGACATCCTTTCCCTACATCCTTGTCTGAGCTTCACCTGATGATTATTACATGATGACTTCAATTAATAAAATAAATGGGAAGTACTTATTTTCTGATCATCCAGGTGCTGAACTCACCTGTCTGCTTAGCTCCTTATTATCTGGACAATTTGTCACTGGGGGCTCAGACATTTCAGTGGCAGAAGTTCCTTCTCACACATAGGTCTTTTGTTGACAGGTTTTGGGGTGCTATTGCCCTCTTTGAAGAATAAACTTTATCCCTCTCAGCTAAGAAACTCACCAAGATGTAATTTTGGCAGGGTTCAAGATGATACCACTACCCAAACACATGTGCTCCATTTACCTAGTTTTTGGACCAGGTTGGACAATATTCTGTTCCACCCAACTAACCCAAAACATGGAGGAGAATGAAGCTGTTCAGCCTCTCTTCACCCACCAGATATACTGTTTTCAGTTCTACTATTCCAACCTACTGAAAGATGAAAATAGGTTTGCATTTCCATGCATAAAAATCACATAGAACAGATGACAAAGGTTCTTCATGGAATCACAACTGAAATCAGGAACATCAAACACATGATCTATGGGGTTTGTCCACATAAATGGAAATCATATTTTTCATCCCAGTATGTACCAGTGGGTTAAGCTGTAGTGGCTGATAGAGTTCTAGGTGGATGGTGGAATAGCCTATGCAGAGCTTTCCATCTCCGTTTTGGTGGAGGAATCATCCAGGTCAGCCCACTTTGTTGTAGCACTAGAGCTGTCTCACAGAGAGAGCTGAATATCTCACAAAACTACAAATCCCAGAATTCCATAGCATTGAACCATGGCAATTAAAGTGGTATCCAATTATTATTATTATTATTATTATTTCCCACCTTTCTCTCAATATAGGGCATCAAGGCAGCTTCAGCTGCATTACCAACTGCATTACTTCTCCAGTGCGGATGGAAAGCATGAATAACATTCAACAAGTTGCACAGTCTCAACCTTAAAGGAAGACAATGGTAAACCTGTGTATAAATTCTGCCAAGAAATCGCTATGGTAGAGTCACCACACATTTCAGTCAACTTGAAAGCTTGTAACAAATGACGACAACAACATGAGGGTTGATTGATGGTCCTGTAGCTCAAGTAAAGGAGGGTTATTCTATTCTTTTCCAGCCACTCTGAAATCTAGCACTCCAGCACAGCTAGATGAAAACAAGTTCAAAAACAAGAACTGTGAGATCCAGTTGTTTTGCTTATACATGCAAGAATAAATAATCTCAGCAATTATTTCCACTGTTCCACATGAATATGAGCCTTTCTGAACTATTTTTGAGCACTATTTGTACTTAAGAAGGTTTCAGGAAGGGAATCAGTTGTGCAAACAAAGGCAAAATTTTCTCACACAGAAAAAAGTGTTTGGGGGCAAAAAAAAAAATGAGTATTTTGAGCAAAATTCATTAATCCTTATATTTTTAGTGCATAAATGTACAGGAAAACTACATGTAGACTGGAATTTTGTCTTCTATGCAAGCAGTTTCACTTTTTCCAGGGACACACACCACGTGCAAAGAAAAGCAGACAAAAACAGCTTCAAGATTGCTTGGATGCCTTTCTTCCTTCAGAACTATTGTGTCTGCAGCCTTTTGCTTCTCAGGACATCACCTATGTTATGATACTTATGGCCAACTGGTGCAACAGCTACATTTGTTTGTTTTTTGGTACAAGAATCCATTTATTGGCACAAAATTCTGAAAATTGTATAAAATGGACAGTTCTATGCAAATGCATGGATTTCTGTACAGAAAAAAGTGTAATTTTCCTGTGTGTGTTTTCATGGCAAAAAGCAACAATAAACAATTTGGGACTTGCACAATAAACAGCTTGATACTTGAATGATTGATACTTGATACACCTACTGTACCTGAGAATCAATGTCTGCAGGAGTAACCCTTCTCTATGTTCCATTAGCTGGAATATTGTGTGGGAGTTCATGGGAGATAGCATTTGGGGATGTGACATAGTGGTTTCGGTGTTGGATTATGACTCTGGAGACCAGAGTTTGTATTCCCACTCAAACATGGAAACTCACTGTATAACTTCCGTCCCTGTTTAAATATTTGAAGGGATGTCATATTAAGGAAGGAGCACGCTTGTTTTCTACTGCTCCAGAGAACAGGACACAGAGGAATGGATGCAAGCTACATGAAAAGAGATTCCACCTCAACATTAGGAGGAACTTCCCGACAGTGAGGGCTGTTCAACAGTGGAACACTTTTCCAAGGGGTGTAGTGGAGTATCCTTCCTTAGAGGTCTTTAAACAAAGACTGGATGGTTATCTGTCAGGGATGCTTTGATAAAGGGTTCCTGCATGGCAGAATGGGGTTGGACTGGATGGCACTTGTGGTCTCTTCCAAATCTATGATTCTACACACTTTCAGTCTCAGACAGAAGCATAGGCAAATGTCCTCTGAAAAATTTTTGCGAAGAAAACCTTGATCGGTTTGCCTTAGGGTCACCATAAGTTGGAAAGGACTTGAAGGCACACAACAACATCCCCACTTGTGCCTTTGTGTTTTTTTTCTGTCACCATATCAAAACAAGGCCCTTTGGGATTCAATTTACTTTAAACATAAACATACATGTTATTAAATTGTTGTCACTTTTTAAGCTATTCCAATTTCTTGTCATGTTTTATATATTTTGACCCAATTTAAGCTTTTTTGTTTGTTTGTTTTAATTTTGAATTATTTTACTTTTTGTTTACCAATGAACCACCCTGAAATCCCATTATAAAGCATGGGTTATAAATGTTTCATTCAATAAGTTTTTAAAATTAATATTTTGTGCAGGAATCTATATTTTGAATAAAATATATATTTTCTGCCCCATAACACATTAGTCTGAATGAAGAAATCCCATCTGAAGAATTAGACTACTGCAACTTATTTTTCAGGCATTGCAAAGACTGGAATTCTCTACTGTCCATGCAACAACTAAAGCCACACTTTTCTTGCTTGTGACCCTTTCAACCTAGACTTTTCCTGGTTAGTGGAGAGAGTGGGTGAAGAGTGAGGGGAACACGCTTCCAACTATTTCCCTATAGCTGCATACAGAGTAATAACATTATCTCCAAGGTCTTCTGGAGGACCCTCCTGGGGATGTCTTTTGTTATGTGTCTGGCTGTAGGAAAATAGTTGGATGCTTGTCTGTTGCTCACACCCAGCTCCACCTACTGCAACTGAGAAGGCTGGGTTGAGAAAATTGGGCAGACTATTGTACCTACATTTCATAGCCATATCTTGCAGTGCAGGATCAAGGCCCACATGTCTGTTTCATAGAATCATAGAGTTGGAAGAGACCACAAAGGCCATCCAGACTAAACCCCCACCATTCAGGAATACACCCTTTTTCACATAGGATATTAGGAAGAACAACTCTGCTTCACATCTGATATAAAAAGGCTATGCAGCTTTACTTTTTCCAGTTTTCTTCAAGATGTCTGCTTAAAATTTACTTTTGTCTCTCTGCCTTCCTCTTCTAAGCTGGCAAAGTACTTTGGGTTATCCATATTAGTCGCTGTTGATTCTTTATTTTTTATTTGGCTTTGCAACAATCTGCAAATTCTTTCTAAGCTTTTATGCCCCTCCCCAAAGGATTCTGAAGTTAAGCACATTAGATTTTTTTAAAAAAACCACCATTACCATCAGGACTATTTTGTTTTCCTTATTACTGGCTATAAACTAAAGACAAAATTGTGTAGGCAGGGGAATGAAACCATTGCTTTGAGAATCAGAGGTATTAAGTATCAGTCCTTTTAAGGTTATGTTTTTATTACAGATTACTTACTGCCTTTATAAAGTACACCCAATTATATCTGATTCTTAAATCTCAGTTTTCTTCCCCCTAAAGAAAAGAATGGAAAAAGAATAGCCCAATTGTTCACAAAGTAGTGGTCTTTTCAAGAGGTGTCATTACAAATGTATAAGCCATTTACACTACTACAAATGAATGGTCCTTCCTGTCCCTTTCAGTGCTTCTCTTATTGATGATACAAATTCAAACAGGTAGCAAAATGCCAGATACTTGTGAGTGTCATACACCTGTGTGAGTTTCCTTACACATGTGGATATATTTGTTTGGCACAATGGATATATTCAGCTCAGTGGAGCTCCACAAAGGTAACCATATCACATCAGCCTAAATCCCATTGTTAGTCTCAACCAAACTAGAGCAGGGTTGAATCAGCTGGATTTGTCCGTCTGTTGAATCACCACTCAGTTATTGATACTATGTCTCTCCATTTTTTGGAAATAAATGACAGGATTTCAGCCATGCATTATGCATTCTTGGATAGATAAGTAACTATCTATCAAT
The DNA here is from genome assembly GCF_019175285.1 of Sceloporus undulatus. NCBI lineage: Eukaryota > Metazoa > Chordata > Lepidosauria > Squamata > Phrynosomatidae > Sceloporus > Sceloporus undulatus. Next base: position 15,766,988 of record NC_056524.1, read on the forward strand.
GTTGATCCATGTTCACCGTACCTTCACTGGGACTGCCAAAGCAGTCCTTGCACATTCCCTAGTGTACAATGTCTCAATAAGCAGATGCACTAACAGGTAAACATTTAGTTGCACAATTCAGTAGAAGGGTGACATTTAGCACAACCAACTTGTCACACTATACAGACATGATTTGTATTTATTTATTTATTTATTTATTTCGTTTATATCCCCTGCCTGATGAGACTCAAGGCAGCTAACAACATATTTAAACAATACAGATAATAACTATAACAAAAAATTTCAATAAAGACATACATGCAAAGATTATTATAAAAACAATTCAATAATTTATAAAGTTAAAACTTCAAAATGTATTTTAAAAAAACCATGTACAGACCTTAAAAACAGCACTAAAAACCCATCCCAGTCATTTTCTAAAAGCTTGACTTCATAAAAAAAGTTTTACCTTTGTGGATAGAAAGAGCAAGGATAGGGCTATCCTAGCCTCCCTAAGGAAGAGTTTCAAAGTCTTGGAGCAGCCACCAAGAAAGCCCTCCCCTTGTTCCCATCAAATGAGCCTGAGAAGGTGATGGTACAGAGATAAGGGTCTCTCCAGAAGATCTTAGAGCCCTAATGGGTTTTTAAAGGGAAATATGGTCCTTCAAATAGCATGGTGTAAGATCCAACAACCTTCACCAGTAACCAACAACAGCAACTTGCTTAAAAGCAGTGAAGTTTATTGA
>NC_056524.1:15770712-15813540 GCF_019175285.1 Sceloporus undulatus
AAGTGAATGTGAATATTGATCAGTAATTGGCTTTGGAGTTCTGACACATGGGCACAAGCCATACATAAGAGCTCAACCATTATCATCTGAGGCACATGGCTGCTTTCTGGAATTATATGGAGATAAAGTGAATAATAAATAATAAAATAATAAACTGTTTATTTATAGCCCGCTTTTCCTTTGCAGATCAAAGTGGGTTACACAGAAGTACAACAAATTTACAATTTTGCAAACAGTATCCATAAAAAACCCGAACAATACAATAATACAGATTAAAAACAAGATAAAAAGCTTACAGATTAAAATAACAACAATAGCTAGCATAAAGTACAGGTGCAATGATGCAATGGGGAGAGAGCAGGTATTACACTGTCTGGGGGAAAGCCTGTTGGAAGAGGAAGGTTTTTAACCTCTTCCTAAATAAGTCAAGGGAGGTAACCGAGCGGAGCTCACCGGGAAGAGAGTTCCAGAGCTGCAGGGCCGAGCTGGAAAATGCCCCCTTTGTGCAGTTGCAGAATATTTCGTATCTGGAACCCTCAACAGTTGCTTCCCAGCCGACCTAAGAGTGCGGGGCAGATTATACGGGGAGAGGCGGTCCTCCAAGTACCCTGGGCCCAAGCCATTTAGTGTGTTGTTCCTGCTTCTAGAGTAACCAACATGTTTCACCTCAGCAGATTTCCAAAGTGATAGATCCCATTCAGACAAAACTACTTCAGGTGTTCTGAAGGATCTTCAAACATGTTCTTCCATTTTACTCCTGCATTCATTCATCTGTAATCTCATTCAGTCATTTGTGATTTAAAATATGAGCAGGGTGTCATGAACTCATGTATAAAGAGTGAATACTTGAGAGCTAAGATGTCATATTTTAGTTTTTTCAAGACTCTGGCTGGAGAAGCCTATGGTGGAAATGGTAGTCAGTTTGATTTCAATGACTCAGACCCAACTGAATTACCAGTTTAAATATATATATATATATATATATATATATATATATATATATATCAGCATGTTCCACGCTTGAGGAGCAAATGTCTGGATAAGCCACACAAAGAAAATTAACGTCAGGAGCCATTCACAAGGGAACATTTGCTGTACTGAATATGGAATTGTTTTTCAAATGTAATAGCTTAGGTTCATAATTACCAGTGATTACTGAAATATTACACTAATGGCATGTAAATTTTAATGCACCTTCTTATTAGATGCAATCATTATCAGGGGAAATGTTTTCTATTACATTTGTGTTGAATTTTTTAAACTGCCTAAATAAAATGACACATAGTCTAGGTCACAAATTGTTTAAGTTATACAATATGGATTTCAGCCTGCAGAAGGAGGAGATGTGGATTTCATTGCAACCGAAAAACAATGGACCTAGATGCTATTGTTAGTCCCAAATAACGCAGAACCATTAAAGTGATCAGATTTATCTATGTACAATTGACTGAATGGGTCAATTCTACAGTACAATATGACTCAAGTCATAAATTTGAACTCTCTGAATTCAGTGGTGAAACTACCACTGTATTATATTGTGCTTCTGCACTGAAATACCTAATTTTATCCAACAGAGATGGTGTGTTGGTATGGAATGTTAATGAACATTCAGATTGTTTGGATTGTAAGAATGTTTGTGGGTCAGCTAATGAGTAGAAAAGTAAAGTTGCCTGTTTGGCTGGGAATAAAAACCCACAGAGGCAGGCACTGAGGACAGTAGTACCTATCTGGGGAAAAGTCTTCCAACAATAGAGAAAATAGGTACATGGAGGAAGGGTACATGGTAGACAAAGCAGCAAGAAAGAGAGATCTATGAAAATCATATAGGAAGAATAAGGAGGTTTTTTTCCCCAGAGAAAATGCAGAAATTATGCAAGGGAGTCTCATAAAAATAAAAGTGAGTTCTAATTTTTTTATATATAGCACTTAAGTCCAGAAGGATCTTTTTGCTTCTTGCTGGCTTTGTAATTCCCTATGAAAATATCCTTTTCACACCTCCCATGACTAGTAATGGGAAGAACTGCATCATGCCTCAGAAATGAGTGCATTGGGCAAGAAAGTAAAAAGTCACAGAACATCTGCAAAATATATGCCTTTATATATAAAACTGATTATCTGTCTATCTATTTATCTATCCATCCATCCATCCATCCATCCATCCATCCATCCATCCATCTGCTATATTTATACCCCACTCTTCAGCCAGAAAGGCTTTCAGAGTGGCTTACATATAGTTAATTAGACATTTCCTTGCCTTTGGGCTTACAATTTAAAAAGGCATGACACAAAAGGAGAAGGGGATGGCAGTGGGAAAGTGGAATAAGTCCAGCAATTCTCCTCTCCCTCTGAAGCCTGGACCATGGCAGATGGACTGGAGGGAGAGCTCATCTTCTTACTTAGGCCAGGCCTGAAAGAGCTAGCTGTCCTTTTTCTCCCTCTGAGGCCAGATGATGTCAGATAGCATGGAAGGAGGGGTCTTCTTCTTACTTTAGGCCAGGCCTGAAGATGAAGCTGGCTGGGCACCTCATTTTAACCTCAGAAGCAAGTGACCCATGGTGGTGGCAGATGTGCCAGGCATACAATTGCTTCAGCATTGGAACGAAGGACCATGTAACGAGGGGAGATTGGGATAGCTGTAGGGCCCAAGTCAGGCATCCCATTTTAATCTCTTTCCCTCTCATTCTCTCTTTTTCAGATCAGATTCTACGGTCTTGTATCTAATACTTTTGGGTCCTCATATGGCATTCTGGCAGCAGAGGGAACACAATTTTCTACTCCTACACTTTGTATTCTCACGCTATAATCAAGGATAAGGAAGGTATTAAAATGACAATTTAAAATTAAGTAATGCATTTTTATGACAGCACATATGGAATGCCCTTCCCCCTGATAAAAAGGCAAACTATAATTTGCACGGAGACATATTAACAATAGATCTCACAGGAGTTTTCAACATACCTTGCCTAGGTAAATTTCCAATATTGGATAAATTACTTCATATAGAGGAGTGCTATATGAATTCTGTATTTTTTATATTAAAAAATGGAAAAAGTTTGGTGACTTTGGTGACTTTTGAAAGAGGATAGAGCGTCTAATGGGTCTGTTGGGAATGTCTGAGAAGTCAATTGCATAGCACTTTTCAGTACCCTTAGAGAATTCAGCAGAATAGAAGATGGCAGTCATGTAAGGGAGGGGTTTTTTTAAGGTCACTGGCTTGCATTCTGATACACTTCAGGTTCACAAGATGGAAAATTATTGGAAGCTGTGCCCTTTGTATAACACCTCAAAATGGAAAGGGAGCTGTCACCACTGCTTCAAGCACCCTTAAAGAAGAAAATCAAAAGATTGGCAGGTTCTTCCCTCCTTAGTACGTTAGTGTTATAAGGAAATTACCTTTTGCCCTGATAATCTACTGAAAACATCTGTTTTTTAAATAGGCTCAAAGGATTACAGGGGTTGAAGAGAATGCCTAGCAATTTGTCAGTCAAAGTGATTTTTCTGAAGGAAACTGTGAAGTTCTTGCTCAGGAGGAGCAGATGGTGTGGCACAGTGTTTAAGAGAATGAGCTATGAGCTGGGATGTTGGCTTAGATTATGCCATCAACTCAGTAGGTAGTGATAGCCTCAGGGAAGACAGTATCTTTCTATCTCTGATCTATGATAATAACACTGGCCTACTTTATGGAGCAGTTGTAGGGATTGTTTGATGATGAATATGATATGCTTTGAACACTGAGAGCACCCAAGAAGTACTCAATATTGTTACTGTCTTGAGATATTTTGAGAGAACCCAAAGATATTTCAATATGATTCATGACATTTCTCAGGTGGGATTTCACACATCATTACTTGGGGCACAGAGGAAAGATAGTCTAGTGGTGCCAAGGATATCTTCTGATGTTTCCCAGAGCTTGGAGGTACAGGTCTAGTGATGAGACTCTCTACAGCAAACTCATTCTTTGCCAAAACTCTCAGTTGACAAAGCTAATAAAACGTGGAAGGAGACGCACTACAAGATTTCACCTGTACTGAAATAGCAAAGTGAATTCAGAGATTCTGAGGTGGCACAGCATCCAAGACATGTTGAGGCTGCATCTGCACTGCAGAAGTAATCCAGTTGATACCACTTTAACTGCCATGGCTCAATGTTATGGAATTCTGGGAACTGTAGTTTTGTGAGATATTTAGCTTTCTCTGTCAGACAGCTCTGGTGCCATAATAAAACCCAATTCCCAGAATTCCATAGCATTAAGTCATGGCAGTTAAAGCAGTGCCAAACTGGATTATTTCTGCAGTATGGATGCAGCCTAAATGAACCAAATAACTTTTGAATTGGATTTTCACCCACTGTCAGCATTCTGTTAACAGGACTTTTTTTCTTCAAAGTAGAAAAACACTATAAGGTCCTCAGTTACATATTGTGATTTTCTAGCAATATAGCAAAAAGGAACAAGAAGCAAAAAATAAAGAAAATTATTATTTATAAATTTCAATAAAAACAGACTAAATATCTTACTATGGCCTGTTACAGACTGCCAAAATAAAGCTGCTTCGGGTCTCTTTGGAGGTATGCTATTTAAATGATGCATTGGTCCTAAGAGTCCGGAGATCGCGCCAAAGCCACACTCCATTCCTAAGCACTGGAGTGCAGCTTTGGTGCAGCTTCTGGATACTTAGGATGCATGCATCATTTAAACAGCATACCTCCAAAGAGACCCGAAGCAGCTGTATTTTGGCAGTCTGTAACAGGCCAGAATGTCCATTTCCATCAATATATGACTCCTTCAAATACTGCAAACAGTTTTACATATTCTTGCCATTGGACCACAGTTGAGAGAGTTATCCTTCCAGTTCTGAAGTATCAGTCTTTTAGCAGTCAAGAGGGCACAAAAGATCCATTTCTGACTACCATTCTATTAACAATATTATGTTAATATGAAAATTATTTGCCTTTTTAAAGGTGAGGAAACTTAGAGATAATAAATCACTTTTCTTAGTCATGTTCATGATCAAAACAAAATTCTCTCTTTATGTATTCCTCACATTTTGTCAAAGCTGGCATTCAAGGTGGCTTAAAGTATTAAAAGAAATGCAAATTAAAAACACAACATTTGAAAATAGTATTCAAATGTCTATAGAATTAAAGAGACAGTGTGTTGTAGTGCTGGATTAGGTCTCGAGAGGACCAGGGTTCAGATCTTCACTCAGCCATGGAAATCCACTGGGTGAATGTGGTCAAGTCACTCTCTCAAGAGAAAAAAATGTCAAAATCCCCCCCCCCCCCCCATAAATCTTGCCATGAAAACCCTAGGATACAATTGGCATAAGCTGAAGTTGACTTGAGGGCACATTACAACAACATACAATTAACATCATTGAAATGGTACTTAAAAGAAACAGTATAAATAGTACAACACATTAGGAAAATACTTTTTCTTGCAAAGCTCGCAGGTCCCCAAAGCTTGCTGGAATGCAAAGGGCAGTTGTCAAAAAAGGTCAATGAGGAGGAAATTAGCCTGGCTTCTGTAGCAGAGGAGTTCCAGAGTCTAGGGGAAACTATAGACAGACTCTCTCTTGTGTCCCCTGTGCGGATGATGGAACTGAGAGAAGTGTTACCCCAAAAAGATCTTAGAACTCGTGCAGGAACTTATCAGAAGATATGGTCCTTCAACTAGCTTAGACCTGACTCATATAAGGCTTTATATGTCATAACCAGCACTTTGAATTGTGCTTGGAAACAGACTGGCAGCCACTGCAGTAATTCAAGTAAAGGAGTCTTGTATTCCCTATGATCAGCTCCAGTTAGAAATCTGGGTACAGCTCTTGAAATCAACTGAACTTTCCAAACGTTCTTAGAATCATAGAATCATAGAATCATAGAGTTGGAAGAGACCGCAAGGGCCATCCAGTCCAACCCCCTGCCATGCAGGAAATCCAAATCAAAGCATCCCTGACAGATGGCCATCCAGCCTCTGTTTAAAGACCTCCAAGGAAGGAGACTCTATCACCCTCCGAGGGAGTGCATTCCACTGTTGAACAGCCCTTACTGTCTGGAAGTTCCTCCTAATGCTGGGGTGGAATCTCTTTTCCTGTAGCTTGCATCCATTGTTCCGGGTCCTGTTCTCTGGAGCAGCAGAAAACAAGCTTGCTCCCTCTTCAACATGACATCCTTTCAAATATTTAAACACGACTATCATATCACCTCTTAATCTTCTTTTCTCCAGGCTAAACATACGCAGCTCCCTAAGTCGTTCCTCATAGGGCATGGTTTCCAGACCCTTCACCATTTTTGTCGCCCTCCTTTGGACACGCTCCAGTTTCTCAATGTCCTTTCTGAATTGTGGCGCCCAGAACTGGACACAATATTCTAGGTGGGGCCTGACCAAAGCAGAATACAGTGGAACTATTACTTCTCTTGATCTAGACACTATACTTTTATTGATGCAGCCTAAAATTGCATTGGCCTTTTTAGCTGCCGCATCGCACTGTTGACTCATGTTCGACTTGTGGTCTACTTGGACTCCGATATCCCTTTCACACGTAGTTTCATTCAGCCAGGTGTCACCCATCCTATATCTGTGCATTTTATTTTTCCGCCCTAAGTGCAATACCTTACATTTCTCCGTGTTGAATTTCATTTTGTTAGCTTTGGTCCAGCTTTCTAGTCTATTCAGGTCATTTTGAATCTTGATCCTGTCCTCTGGGGTATTAGCTATTCCTCCTAATTTGGTGTCATCTGTAAATTTGATAAATATGCTCCCAATTCTGTCATCCAGGTCATTGATAAAGATGTTGAATAGCACTGGGCCCAGGACAGAGCCCTGTGGGACCCCACTGGTCACTTCTCTCCAGGATGAAAAGGAGCCATTCTTGAGCACCCTACAGGTTCGGCCGGTCAACCAGTTACAAATCCATGTAACAGTTACCTTGTCTAGTCCACATTTTACAAGCTTGTTTGCAAGAATGTCATGGGAAACCTTGTCAAAGGCTTTACTGAAATCAAGATATACTATATCCACAGCATTTCCTTCATCTACCAAGCTGGTAATTTTATCAAAGGAAGAGTTTAGATTTCTCTGGCATGACTTGTTTCTCTGAAACCCATGTTGAGTTTTTGTGATTATGGCATTGCCATCTAGATGTTCACAGACTCTTTGTTTAATTATCTGCTCCAGAATCTTTCCTGGTATTGATGTCAGACTAACTGGACGATAATTGTTTGGCTCCTCTTTCTTCCCCTTTTTGAAGATGGGGACAATGTTTGCCCTCCGCCAGTCTGCTGGGATCTCTCCTGTTTTCCAGGAGTTTTCAAAGATTATTGCCAATGGCTCCGATATTACTTTTGCCAGTTCTTTTAATACCGTTAGATGGCGTTCATCTGGTTCCGGAGACTTAAATTCATTTAGATTAACAAGGTGTTCCTCTACTATCTCTTTACTTATTCTGTGCTGAAATTCCCCTAGTCTGTCCTCAGCTCATTATCCTCAGGTCGAGCACCCTTTTCCTTTTCTGAGAAGACTGAGGCAAAGAAGGTGTTGAGTAATTCTGCCTTTTCTCTGTCTTCTGTTAGCATTTTGCCATCTTCTCCACGCAGTGGCCCTACCATTTCCTTTTTCTTCCTTTTGCTGCGGACATATCCAAAAAAGCCTTTTTTATTGTTCTTAACCTCTCTAGCAAGCCTGAGTTCATTCTGTGCTTTAGCTTTTCTGACTTTACCCCTACACATGCCTGCTATTTCTTTGAATTCCTTTTTTGTGATTTCCCCCTTTTTCCATTTCTTATACATGTTCCGTTTCAAACTTAGCTCGGTTGAAAGTTCCTTAGTCATCCATCCTGGTTTCTTGAGACACCTCCCATTTTGCTTTTTCACTAGAACTGTTTGAAATTGTGCCTTCAGTATCTCCCTTTTGAGAAAGTCCCATCCGTCCTGAACTCCTTTATCTTTTAGTATTTCTGACCATGGAATCGCCCTCAATACTTCTCTAAGTTTACTGAAATCTGCTCTCCTAAAGTCTAGGATGCGTGTCTGACTATGCCTGGCTTCTCCTTTCCACTGTATTACAAACTCCAGGAGAACATGGTCACTTCCACCTAATGATCCCAGCACTTGCACCCCATTAACCAAGTCATCCTTGTTGGTTAGGATCAGATCTAAAATAACTGACCCCCTTGTTGCCTCTTCCACCTTTTGGACAATGAAATTGTCTTCCAGGCAAGTGAGGAGTTTGCTAGACCTTGAGGATTTATTGACTTCCAGAAATATCAGGATAGTTGAAGTCGCCCATCACTACTACGTCTCTCTTTCTGACTGTGTGGTCATCTGTTCTAGAAAGATATCATCCAATTCTTCAGTCTGACTTGGGGTCTGTAGTAGACTCCCACAATACGTCCTTGTTTTCCCTCCCCTTTAATTTTTATCCAGATGCTCTCCACCTGCCTTCCATGATTGATGTCCTGGATCTCTTCACTGGTGTAAATATCTCTGACATATAGTGCTATTCCTCCTCCTTTCTTGTTTGGCCTATTTCTCTTAAAAAGCTTATACCCCTCTATTTCCACATTCCTGCATGAGACTCATCCCACCAGGTTTCAGTGATGCCTATTATATCATATTTGCTTTGTTGTACTAGGAGTTCAAGTTCATCTTGCTTATTTCCCATGCTCTGTGCATTAGTGTAGAGACATCGCAGACCATGGTTCCCTTTTACTTGCTGCCTGTGCAAGTTTTTTTGTCTCCCACTGTTGGGTCCTTGCACTTTTTGTTTCCTCTATGTCAGTTTGACTATTTTCGCCATCCCTTTCACCTTCCTTAATATTGTCTCCCTTCCCCTCAGAACTCAGTTTAAAGCTCTCCTGATCAAGTTCTTGAGACTGTTGGCAAAAACATTTCTTCCAACTTGCGTGAGATGCAACCCGTCTGTTGCAAGAAGTCCCTCCTCATGGAACCGCAGCCCATGATCGAAGAATCCAAATCCTTCTCGGCAGCACCATCAGCGGAGCCAGTTGTTCACATCTGCTATTTTCCTCTCCCTTCCTGGACCATGCCCTTCAACTGGCAGAAGAGACGAGATGGCAACCTGTACATCCATTCCTTTCAGCTTCCTACGAAGCGCCTCGTAATCCCTTTTGATGTCCTGAAGACTGTGTCTTACAGTATCATTAGTTCCCACGTGGACCAAAAGGAAGGGGTATTTGTGAGTAGGCTTGACCAGTCTTGTCAGTCTCTCTGTCACATCACGGATCTTTGCCCCTAGAAGATAACACACCTCTCGAGACATCTTGTCAGGCCTACAAATCACTGCTTCTGTACCCCTCAGCAAGGAGTCCCCCACTACGACCACACGCCTCCCCAAATGTTGAGGTGGAATCTCTTTTCCTGCAGTTTGCATCCATTGCTTCGGGTCCTAGTCTCTGGAGCAGCAGAAACAAGCTTGCTCCCACCTCAATATGACATCCTTTCAAATATTTAAACAGGGCTATCATATCACCTCTTAATCTTCTCTTCTCCAGGCTAAACATCCCCAGTTCCCTAAGTCGTTCCTCGTAGGGCATAGTTTCCAGACCTTTCACCATTTTGGTCGCCCTCCTTTGGACACGCTCCAGTTTCTCAATGTCCTTTTTGAATTGTGGTGCCCAGAACTGGACACAATATTCCAGGTGGGGCCTGACCAGAGCAGAATATAGTGGCACTATGACTTCCCTTTATCTAGACACTATACTTCTATTGATGCAACCTAAAATCGCATTGGCCTTGTTAGCTGCCACATCGCATTGTTGACTCATGTTCAACTTATGGTCTACTTGGACTCCTAGATCCCTTTCACATGTAGTTTCATTCAGCCAGGTGTCACCCATCCTATATCTGTGCTTTTCGTTTTTCCGCCCTAAGTGCAGTACATTACATTTCTCCGTGTTGAATTTCATTTTGTTAGCTATGGCCCAGTTTTCTAGTCTGTTCAGGTCATTTTGAATCTTGATCCTGTCCTCTGGGGTATTAGCTACTCCCCCTAATTTGGTGTCATCTGCAGATTTGATAAGTATGCCCCCAATTTTGTCTTCCAACAGCAGCTTCACATATAAGCTTCAAGTGGACCTAAACAAGGCCAAGCTATATACCCTGCCCTTGACTTATTGAAAAGCCCCTGAATCCACCCGACATGTCTACTCCATGATTTGTAGTGAGCAGGTTGGCTCAGAGAACCATATGGCTATGTTCCCAAAGTGAGACATGAAACAGTCACAGCAGTACTGAGGCCCTGTTCAACTCCAGTGAATCTCAGCACTGATGTGATCATTTTGCACCTAGCTACAGGGATTTGGCCAGATGCTTCTTGGTCATTCTGGTCTTGCTCATTCTGAAGCACTGAATGGCTATGTGGGACTGCTTCCATGGCTTTTCAGTAAGTCCAACAGACTTACCGGGTGCTACAGAGGAAGGAAATATCTGAAAAAGGATGTCTACATATATAAGGGAAACATATGGGTTCCAGCCCTTGTGTGCTACATTAATCCAAATACAATGTGGGTTAAGTGACTAACTGATAGATACAGTATCACGATGAGAAAATATTAAAAGAAGCTGTCAGAAGATTCTTACCATCCATTCTGAGCGTGCTTCCCAAGCTAGGGAAGGCAAGACTGTCTTGTATGTCAGGGTATCACATATCAAACCAGATGTCTGTGGCAAGACTGTAATTTGGAGGGCAACATGAAAGAATAATGAATCAGAGACCATGTGCAGATAGGTTCTCAAGCTTTCAGGCCTTCAATGGACAGTCCACAAGTTCCAGAATGTTATAATTAGGAAGATCACTACGGAATCAAGTCCAATGGATGAAACTCATTTCAGTCTCAGATGTCTGGTTCCAGAATACTATAGTGTGAAGTAGCAGATTGCAAGAGCAAGCATTTTTTTAAAAAATGCCTTAACTCATGCCAACATTATGAGCTCTGTTCCAATAAGGTGACTACTTTGTTAAAAGAGTTTTCTGTATTTTTATAGTCTAACTTAAGAGTACCTTTTGCTATACTGGAAAAGACCCAAGAGCTTTTCTCAGTGTTTCACTTAACTTTTGTTCTTCTAATACACAGGTTTAATTAACCATGCAACAATAATAATGTTTTAAACAGTTTCCTTATTCCCTTCCTGGAATGGCCTAAATAAAACAGACGAGATTATTTGAGCAATACATAGCTTAAGATCATTCCTCCATCCCAGCCTCTTTCCCCCTCCCATGCAGGAAGATCATCTCACTTCCTGTAATATATGATATTCATTCTTAAACTTGCCTGCCTGGAGAGCTGTGTAAGCAGAATTTGATCTTCCATTGATGGTACAATGGCACACATTGCTGATCACGATGAAATCTCAGATATCCACCCTGCCCCACTGCTTTGTCTTAAGCACAACCAATTCTCATAGTATAATCATGGGAAGATCAGGTTATACTTGCATGCCTCTCTGGGCAGTTACGTTTAAAAATGAATCTTATATATTAAGAAGGAGGTGAGGGGGTATTATCTATTTTAGTAGGGTGAGGGAAGAGTGTTTTTGAGCTCCATGCTGTTGGAATCTTATTTGTTCCCTTTCTTGATTCATCTTTAGGTCACTTACCTCAGTATTTAAATACTCTTTATAAGAAGAGTCCTGCTTGCAATAGAAGCTGGGGGCTCTCATGTCAGAGGGAATTGTCATGTCATGATTGAATCCACTCCAGGCTTTGGTCAAATTTCAAAGGAGCTTTCACAAATTGTGAACCCATTTTGCTGATAGGGTGCAGCACCTGGAATAGGTCCTATAAAATTCAGACTAAACTCTGGAACAAATTGACCATCCCACTAACATGGAAACTATCAGTGCTAATTGTTTTAGCATTTGTAAACCACTTTGAGTCCCATTCAGGAGAAAAGTAAAATATAAAATAAATTAAGAAATAAATAGCATCCCACACCGAGATTGTATTACTTACATGATTGAGTAATTAATTAAAATGCCTATTGGCCATTCAGATCTCTCTGGAAAGCTCACAAGCTGAGCTTGAAGACAATAGACTTCTCCAACTGCTCAGCATCTTTAATATAGTTGCGCTATGGAGTAACACTAAAGACAATAGAATAATAGTTTTAATTTCAACATCCCTCTCCTCATAAATTCTTCTATGGATTCTTTTTAGGTTGGAACTATTAAACACTATGCTAGATTGGGTGTTCTGGAATCAGCTTCACATCTTCTCTACCTGTCTCTCTAATAACATCACCACTGTAATGAAAAAAAAAAAGCATGGTGTCATGTCGTAATGTTCTGTTTGAGTTTTCCCCTCTGTCAAAAGCAGCATCCACTGAAATAAAATGGACTGGAGAAACTCCAAATATGATGATGATGATGCACCATACCTTTTCAATAATCAAAACTGCTTTTGGCATTAGACGTCCATCAACCATAGCATTTAATTCCCGACCTGATCCCTCCAGCTAGTATACTGACAGATGTATTCAAAGATACAAACAGTGGAGTCTTTATTTATTTTTGCCCTTATGGTGATGGCTTTAACCTCTGCCATCTTAATGCAAAGTCCACATGCTCTGAATTGCTAATCTGTGTATCTCTCTTGCCAGCTGTGCTGCTTTCACCCATATGCTGGCTGATATGTAGCTCTGTACAGATGGTCTTGCAAATTCATCCCAATAGATTAGCTTGACCATTGCTCTAAAGAAAATAAGTTTTGACACTGCATATCCCTGATATACCAACTGGTGGCACTGACAATACCACCCCGAGCTCTATTTGCATGCTACCTTGGCAGTTTGCTGTGACAGATCTTGATGTATGTAAACAGCAAGGTAAGGCTGAGATAGCTTTAGAAAATTGTTTTCAATCCTACAAGTAGAGATGTAAATTCTAATGTTGTTCATCTTCATGCATTAAATAAAGAAAAATGCATTTTCTTCTATTCATAGTAATACAGTGACCTGAATCCAATTGTTAGTTTTAACTAGAGTAGATCCATTGACTTACATGTTGGCTCACCAACCAACAATTGATTCAATGGGTCTACTCTGGTTGAGACTAAACAATAGAAGCTGGGCAAGGTTTCTTTTTTTTCTAGCATCTGAGAGGTTTTGCACCATTGTAAAGACTGACTTGTGTGCATTTCTGTAAATGTACAAAATTTAAAACTGAAATAGATGCTACAGTGTTGACTGGGCTGTTAATAAGTAGTAATAATAATAATAATAATAAAATTTTATTTGTATACCGTTTTTCCCTTGATCAAAATGGTTTACAGACTATAAAACTATTACAAACATCTCATAAAAATAGATAGAAACAAGTAATACAATTATACAAACACAATCGTTCATAGGATAAGGCAGAGAATCGATGGCATCAAGAGCGCTCAACTTCATTCCTCGGGGGGGAAGGCTTGGCAAAAAAGAAATGTTTTAAGCCTCTTTTTAAATGTTTCTAGGGGGGTCATGAGACGGAGCTCCTCGGGGAGACTGTTCCAAATCTGCGGGGCCGCCACTAAAAAGGCCGTCTGGGATGTGGAGACATATTTGGAAGATGGAATCTCCAACAGATTCTTCCCGGATGATCTGAGTGTGCGGTGCGGATTGTATGGGGAGATGCAGTCCCTCAAGTAACTTGTGCCCAAGCCATGTAGGGCTTTATAGGTAATAACCAACAACTTGTATTGTGCTCGGAAGTGAATGGGCAGCCAGTGAAGATTTTTCAGAATAGGTGTTATGTGGTCAACCCTGGATGCGCCAGTGACCAGTCTGGCTGCCATGTTTTGTAGTAACTGAAGCTTCCAGGCTTGGTACAAGGGTAGCCCCATGTAGAGTGCATTACAGTAATCTAAGTGAGAGGTTACCAGAGCATGTAACACGGTTTCAAGGTCCCTTTGGCCCAGGTAGGGTCGCAGCTGGCATATCAACCGAAGCTGATAGCAAGTACTTCTGACTGTCGCATTTATTTGAGATGTCAACTGCAGGGACGAGTCCAGAAGTACTCCTAAGCTGCAAACTTCATCCTTCAGGGGAAGTGTGACCCCATTCAGGACAGGTGGATAAATTTCCTTCCCCGGGCCTGGTAAACCTATCACCAGTACTTCCGTTTTCTCTGGATTCAGGCTGAGTTTGTTTTCCCTCATCCAGCCCATTACTGACTCCAGGCAGGCATTCAGAGGAGAGACACCATCCTTAGTCACTGCAGCAGTTGGAGGCACAGAGAAGCATATTTGGGTGTCATCAGTGTACTGATAACACCACGCCCCATGCCTTCAGATGATCTCTCCCAGCGGTTTCATGTAAATGTTAAACAAAGTGGGGGACATAATAGCTCCCTGAGGGACACCAGATGTAAGTTCCCTCTTAGAGGAGCAAATGTCCCCCAACTGCACCATCTGGAATCTTCCCGAGAGGTAGGAACGGAACCACTGGAGCGCAGTGCCCCCAATACCCAACTCCCTCAGGCATTCCAGAAGGATATCATGGTCAATGGTACTGAAAGCCGCTGAGATGTCCAAAAGCACCAACAAGGTCACACTTCCCTTGTCAATGCTCAGACGGAGATCATCAACTAAGACGGCCGTGGCAGTCTCAACTCCATATCCCGATCTGAAGCCTGTTTAAAATGGGTCCAGATAACCGGCTTCATCCAAGACTGCTTGGAGTTGGAAGGCAACTGCCCTCTCGATCACCTTACCTAAAAATGGCAATAATGAGACCGGTCTATAGTTATTTCTCACCAGGGGGTCCAGGGAGGGGTTTTTGAGCAACGGTTTAACTGTTGCTAATTTTAAACTAGATGGAAATTTACCCTCGCTGAATGATGCATTAATTATGCGTTGCAATAATGATGTCACAGCATCACCACCCTGGGCGGTCAGCCAGGAGGGACAGGGATCGAGAGAGCACATCGTCTTCCTAACATTTCCGAGAAGCTTGTCCACTTCATCGGTATCAACAAACTCAAAGTGATCCAGTTTAATGGAGTCCACGGAAGCTCTGGACACCTCTTCTATTGTCTCTGTTGAAATGCCAGTGTCAAGATCAGCCCTTATCCGAGAGATTTTATCTGTGAAAAGGTTGTTAAAATCGTCACAGCAGGCCTTAGATGGTTCTAAAATAGGGTTCAGAGTGGGAGGAAGCTGGGTAAGCTTCCTCGCCACCCTGAACAGCTGTGCTGGACGCGACTCTGCAGATGCAATATGTGCAGCATAGAAGGAGTTCTTAAATAAAGGTTAATAATAATAATAATAATAATAATAATAATAATAATAATGCATCTATTGCCCCTCCATAAGACTTCAAAAGAGCCTCATGGAGTGTCTTGTCGGATAAGTGCTGGTGTCTCCGCCAGCTGCGCTCTAGTAGTTGCGCGGCCCGCTTCATTTCCCGAAGACCTTCCGTATACCAGGGTTTCTTATTAGAAGCGGGCCAGAAAGGACGCTTAGGAGCAATATTGTGTATAGCCCTGGAGAGATCATTATCTCAGATGTTAGTCAGGGCATCAACAGAATCGCCATCAGATCCAACCATAAACCCCTCTAAGGCTTCGTGGAACCTTTTGGGTTCCATCAGCCTTCGGGGGTGGACCATCCTAATAGGTCCTCCACCCCCGGGGGGGATTTGGATAGTTGTCTTAAGTCGAACCTCAACCAGGAAATGGTCCGTCCATGACAAGGCAGAGGTACTACATACCTCTGCCCACGGATTCTCCCACTCCATACTAAAGACGACATTGAGTGTATTACCTGCGCAGTGCATTGGACCCGAGACTAACTGGGACAGGCCCATGCCCGTCATGGAAGCCATGAACTCCCAAGCTGCACCTGTCAGATTTTGTGAGCCGGCCTCGAAAGGGATGTTGTGGTCCCCCAGAACTAAAAGTCAAGCGGACTCCAACACCAGTTCCAAGACCAGCTGTGTCAGATCGGCTAGGGAGTCTGTTAGCCCACGGGGTGGACAATCCCCAGACTGTTCCTAGCCTTCAGGGTCAGGTAAATACATTCGATATAGTCTGTTTTCCAGATAGGGTTCCTGGTTAAGGTAAAGGTGTTTTTAGGGACTATGGCAACACCTCCCCCCTGCCCACGAGTCCTGGTCTGCTCCTTAACTGTGTACCCGGCTGGGAGAGTCTGTGCCCACACTGCATTGCTCTCGGCCCCCAGCCAGCTCTCTGTAATGCAAGTCAGGTCACAATTCTTCTTTTCTAAAAGATCTTGAATGATATGGGTCTTGTTCTTAATTGACCTGGCATTGCACAGGAGCAGAGACAGGGTCTGTGGTACGGTTGGATTGACCCTCGGTTCTCTTGGGTTAGCAGGGTGGATGGAAGGCAGGATAGGTATTAAGCATCGATCCTGCCTTTCCTTATATGATAATTCCACCCTCCTACAGCTATATCTCCCCTTGTCCCGCACTACTTCAATCGGAGCTCCATGAATTAGATCTGAATTAACATGACCCCCCACTTCCCCACCAAAACCATCACCGCAATCTAACATGTCTCTGCTTAACAGCAATACAGTTAATACATGGAGGAGAACCTGCAGTAGGCTCATTCCTCCCGCTATCATATGCTTACCCCAATATCAGCCACTCAACAACAATTATACTACTGCACAGCTGCGCAACTGCAAAGCTGTGGTGTAGTTGTTCAATGCACCTCAAGAGTTGCACAGCTGTGCAGGGAAGGCAAAAAACAAACAAACAGGGCAGATTGGGGTCACAATGTGTGCTTGCTATATGGCTCTGGGGTGGCCCCAATCCGCCCTTTTTGGGCAGTCTGTTTTACCCCATAGTGGTCTATTAATGAGTGCTGGTCCACAAGCTACTGGCTTCTTGTCCACAACAAGTATTCAGAACCAGTTGTAGTCAATGGGAACAATTAACTACAACTAACATTGACTACAACTAACCAGTTGTAATCAATGGGAACAAATATGGTAGAATCAGTATGCAAAGAGATCTTATAGCACTTCTGAGACTAACTGAAAGAAAGAAGTTGGTAGCATAAACTTTCATAGATTTGATCCTACTTTCTCAGATGCATGCATCTGAGGCTCAAGTCTACAAAAGCCTATGATGCATGAATGTGAGGCTCATGCTGCCAACTTCTTTATTTCAGTTAGTCTCAAAAGTGCTACAAGATCTCTTTGCATACTGATTTTCCAGACTAACATAGTTATGTCTTTGAAATATGGTGAAAGTCCCTGGAGCTCTGTGAGAGTGGACAGAACCCTTATCAATATCCAAATCTGATAGTTTAGGAAGCACTGGACTAAGGGATAGTCTACACTGGTGAAAAACAGTCCTTACACTTTATGGCTACGTCTGAAGAGATACCACAGTTTTTGACCCTGAAATGAACAAAGTCAGGAAAAACTCTAGAGTTTCCCAGAAACCCTGGATTTATCTTCGGTTCATTTTTCATGTCGACAGCTGGACCAGCTCTGATTTGGCCTGTTCAACTGTCCATATGCCAAGAGCTGTGCCATCCTTTTCCCCCTTGCATTGAGCATCTCAGGGAAAGAAGATGGCCTGTTTTCAAATCTACCACTGCTACTTCCTTGCAGGAAGGAGCTCTGTGTAAGACCTGCTGAGTGCACTGTCACTTCTGCCAAGGTCAGAATGGGGTGTCCATGTGAACAGTGAGGAATCAGTAGAGCGTCCACCCCATATTTGTTGGTCACATGGTGGGTTGCCCCATTCTGACCTCACCAGAAATTATGGTGATGACCAAAGTCTTGCAGGGAGTTGCTTGGTCTGTGGGGCTGCAGAGATGGCAGTAGCAACAGCAATGGCACCAAAGAGGCACGATGTGTGCCTGTATGCACAATAGTATGGTGTCTCACAGGATTCAACCTGGTGCATGTGGTCATCATCATGGTAAGTCCAGGGCAAGTTTGGGGCATAATGTTCCAGAATGATCTTGCATAAAGCAGCCAGTGTAGATGTGATCTAAGACACCAGTCCAAGAGTTCCTACAGAAAAGTCCCACAAAGGCTTTTTTTACTTTAAGAATCTAGGAAGTGGTCTCGGCACTTTGGTGTCTTTGAGAACTATGGGCCCAAACAGAGAGGCCAAAATAAAGCTGCTTTGGGTCACTTTGGAGGTATGCTGTTTAAATGCTGCATGTGTCCTAAGAGTCTGGAAGCCATGATAAAGCCATGCTCCGGTCCTAAGGACTAGAGCGCAGCTTTGGCACAGCTTCTGGCCTCTTAAGATGTGTGTGTCATTTAAACAGCATTCCTCCAAAGTGACCCAAAGCAGCTTTATTTTGGCCTGTCTGTATAGGCCCTGTCTCTGTTCACTCAAAGACACAAAGACCAATAATTCCCAGAGGACAAAAAATAATTAAAAAAAATAGTTAAAGCCTTAAAATTAGAGACAGAAACAAAAATGTAATACCACTATAAAAAAAATCAATCATTGGCGGGTTACAGACCGCCGCTTTGCGGCGGTGTGCTGCCGCCGCCATTTACTCCATGCAGGAGCCACAGCAGCCACACCGTGCGGCTCCCGCACAGACCGAAAAGAAGCTCCAAAATGGAGCTTCTTTAAGCGGCGCCTCTATGACATTGCGAGGCGCCAGGGGCGGACTCGCGACATCATAGACGCCGTGAAACGTGCAGATGCACAGCGTACGATACGTAAATATGGCGGCTGCCGTGTGGAACAGCCGCCATATTGTATGTATTCATTACGTACTAAATGGCGGTGTGTAACCCGCCATAGTTACTCTAGTTGGGATTACTAATAGGATTCAGGTCAATATCTTTCTACAGGATTCCTAGAAACATCTGAGGAGGTGCAGATAAGCTGCTTCATGAAACTTGGCCAAGTTGAAGTCTAGAGCCAACTTTTAGGTTAAGAAGGCATTTGGCAACAAATGAGACCTTATGCCATAAGTAGATTGACAGAGCCCTATTCAAAATATGAAATCTGTAGGAATGTTGAGATTTAACTAATGTCAAGAAGCTTAGTTGTTCACTTCAAAAATGTATATCCAGCTTTCAAGCTTGTAAAAGGTTCCAAAGTGGTGTACAAGGAGAGTTGTTACAAACAAAAGTCCATTAAAAATACGACTGTGGATAAAAATCAGCTAGAATAAGGACATGGGAGTTCCACTGAGTATAAGGCAAAAACAAACAAACAATAAAAGGTGTAGATAAAACAGAAAATACAACTTTAGATAAAGTAAAGTAAAACAACCTATGACATTCAGATATAATCAGTGTTTCATAGTAAAGCTTGAGTGGCTCAAACCTATAATGGTCTCTTTAAATTAGTCCTTGAATTCTCTTCTGGCCCAGTTTGAAATTCTAGCTGTAGATAATTTTCCATTTATCTGTCCTTCTTGCCCTAACTAAAAGGATTGCATGTACAGCGCTGTGTAAATTTACAGCGCTTCATAAATAAAGGTTAATAATAATAATAATAATACTATTCAGTCCCTGGAACTCCCAAATCGCTTCTCTTATTTCCTTTTAGGTGATAGGACAGGTGACTCTCCAAAAGCTGTTGAACTCTAATTCCCATCGTTCTCCCACCATTAGCTATTTGGGGTAGGGCTATATGGAATAGATGGAGAAATTACAAAATGTTCTCCATTTGGGATATGATCAAGAAGCATGAATTTACATTTGAGTGTTTTTTAACCCTACATTTTGCAGCACCGTGTCCTCGTTTGCAGTTATAACATCTGATCACCCTGATTAAACTGTATTTTATTGTTTGAGGAGTTGTAACAGGTACAATTTGAATGTAGACTCTCATTTCTGATTTTATCTCAAAGTAGTCTCTTTGCCATGTCAAATGCATGAAAAAAAATCAGTGATTTCTGAAACATAGAATCCAGAAATATTGAATCTAAAGTTATTTGTACTTGGATTGCTACCATTGCAGTTGGTGCATTTACACTGTAGAAATAATGCAGTTTGACACCACTTTAGGTGCTGTAGCTCCATCCTTTGAAATCCTGAGACTTGTAGTTTTACAAGGCATTTAGGTTTCTCTGCCAATGAGTGCTGGTGTCTTACAAAAACTACAAATCCCAGGATTCTGAAGGATTGTGCATGGCAGTTAAAAGTGATGTCAAACTGCATTATTTCTACAGTGTAGATGTACCCACAGATGGGACTTGAGATTTCAGTGGGTCTGTTCTCAGTATGAATGTGTCCCGATCCAATCCAATAATTATATTTTAAATATCTGTACTCTATAATTTATATACTTGGAGACAAAACTAGTGCAACTAAAACCAGGGGCAATGGAAAGCAGTGGAGGTCCACAAATATAGACTTCCTTATTTTCTTCTTTTGTCCATGAGGGGCACAGAAGGGAATTAAAAAGAGAGAATTTTTGCCTTCAAATATCAAAGTCAGGAGGTATGGCATGGAGGACAGCATGACTGAGTAGAGGACTGCTAAAGGCAAAATGGCATCTAGACAAACAGCCTGACAGATGGTCGAACCAATTCATGGCAGAGCATTTCAAAAGCATAAACAAGCAGAGGGGAAAATCTAGCCTTTTTGTGCTCAAAGGCAGTGACAGACTGCTTTCGACAGTACATAGTGGCTCTTTTTCAGTGAGTTTGTTTCTGAACCTTGGGTTCTTTCAGACTAGTCAAATGTCTCAAGTACTGGTAGGTTTCACGGCTGTTTGTGCTGCTTTAATATACACATAGCATTTTCCAAACCATGTGGACCCAAGTAGAGTAAAGCTGTGACGTCAGTTGGAATCACCTCCATGTTAGTTTACCATTGACATTTGACTGAATAGGTCTTCTCTAACTGGGACTAACCAACAGGATTCCAGTCAACAAAGCTTTCCCCTCTCCTTTCCCAAGTTTTTCTGGTCAGATCCCAAAGGCAAGTTGTTGGATTGTTGTTGTTGTTGTTACTATTATTATTATTATTATTATTATTATTATTATTATTAAAAATAACCCAGTATTATGTAGCACAGTTCAGATGATTTGAGGGTGTACTTGTCATATGGGTTGTGCTATTGTATACTCCTATAGTAGTATAGCAGAGTATAGTATAGTATAGTATAGTATAGTATATAGTATTGTATAGTGTATAGTATAGTGGTGTGCCTCAGAGGTGGGCATAGTTTGACCCACTTTTGTAGTTTCTGAAGCCTTCATCAGTCCCTAAAATCTACCCCCACATTACATAAAATAGTGAATTTTGGTACATCCAAACCACAGCAAAAGTCTGCAAATGTATAAAAGTGTGTGAAACTACCCCCACTTCACAAGCACTGCAGCACCCTGTACTACCCCCCCCCAAAGAAATATGTCTGTTTTCCTCTAGAGTTGCTCCAGATGGGAAGATAAAAGGTTGTATCATCCCTTTCTGTCACCATTTTGAGAGGGACTGAAGAGGAAAAGTGCCTCTATGTGATCTTCAGAGAGCCAGTGTGGTATAGTGGTTTGACCAGTGGACTACAACACTTGAGACCAGGGTTCAAACCCCTGCTCAGCCATGGAAACCCACTGGGTGACCTTGGGCAAGTCACGCTATCTCAGCCTCAGAGGAAAGCAAAGGCGAACACCCCCCCCCCAACAAATCTTGCCAAGAAAACCCCTTGATAGGTTCACCTTAGAGTCACCATAGGTCAGAAACAACTTAAGGGCACACAACAACAACAACAACAACAACAACAACAACAACAACAACAGGTGTCACAGCTCATCCCAGAGAATAGAGTTCTTTGGCCCCGCTATGTACCTTTTGAAGCATGAAGAGCTGACATGCAGAGGAGGGTAAAGAAATGTACTCTTGCCAGAGCAGTGGCAGGTACTTAAATCTGTATATGTGTACTTAAATCTGTTATACTGTATGTGTGTATATGGATTTGTATATACAAAAAAGGAATTAAATCCTCAATTATTTTGTTCTGTCATGCAAAGATGAGAACCTACAGTAATTGTCTCCCAGCTGAGAGAGACCATGAATATTTTTGCACATTTTTCTCCCTATATTTGAGCATCCTGAAGTGTTCTGGACAATTTTTCTGTGCAGAGAAACATGCTGTGTTTTTGCACATAAAATCATTATCCATACAAAACCAGGTTTTCTCCATAGAAAAATTTGCCAAAATGTCCAGAAAAAATATCTGGAACATTTTGGGATATTCAGATACTGGGAGAAGAATGGGAAAGTCTGGCCATTCTATTCTTCTAGCCATTAGGGTTTCCCAGTGGTTGAGAAACCCGTTTTTTGATTAGGAAAGGAAGAATAGAGAATATTCTTTTCACAACTATTGATAAAGAGAGTTGATAATCCCAACTAGCATAAACCCATTAGATCCTTTACTGAATCATGAATCCCAGCTAGCATAAACCCCATTAGATCCATTATTGAATTGTGAATCCCAACTAGCTTAAACCCATTAGATCCATTACTGAATCTGATTCTTGAATCCCAACTAGCATGAACCCATTAGATCTATCATTAAATTGTGAATCCCAACTAGCACAAACCCATTAGATCCATTATTGAATTGTGAATCCCAACTAGCATAAACTCATTAGATCCATTACTGAATTGTGAATCAACTTCCTTGATTCAAGCAGTCTAGTCCCATCACTACTGAGAACAGGATGTAGACAAGTGTGCAAGAGTGACACCATGTGTCCTGTACTTTTCAGTTATCATCCATCCAGATAACATTAACTTCTTCACCTCAGAGATTCCACCTCAACATTAGGAGAAACTTCCTGCCAGTAAGAGCTGTTCAACAGTGGAACACACTCCCTGGGAGAGTGGTGGAGCCTCCTTCTTTGGAGGCCTTTAAACAGAGGCTGGATGGCCATCTGTTGGGGATGCTTTTATTGTGAGTTTCTGCATCGCAAGGGGTTGGACTGGATGGTACTTGTGGTCTCTTCCAACTCTATGATTCTGTGATTCCATGTTTCTATGATTCACCTCATACTCTGTGATGCTATGGAAGTGACAGCCACAGCATGAATCAGTACTGCTGTGCATATGTTTAGTAGTACATCATTCTTGTTTGGGTTACTCCTTGTGCTACTACAGCAGTTTTCGGGCTAGCTGTATTTATCCAGGTTGCTTAGCCAAGGTCAAGGAGAACTTTGGCTTACCAAACACATGAAATTAGAGAGGGTTTCATATCACAATCTCTTCTGTTAGCATCAGTAAATTTTAACATGCTTAACAATGTTTACTTTGGCACTGTCCATTAGCTGCAATCTATGAAGCTTTTTTTAAAGAGCCTAGAAACTTAAGACTTAAGGAAGTCAGTTATTTCTTCATGTCAAATAAACCTGAGCAAACAAAGAAACAGGTTGGTCAAAATCCTACATCATGCTTATGTAGTTATATTGTGTAGTTACATGATGGTAGTGCCCTTCTTCAGAATTCTGCAGATACTGGCCAACCAATTCTATATGTGTCATTTTATCTGCAGAGTGTCCCATTGTGCAATGGGGATGTGCCTTGACTATTTCTTAAATTCCAGTAAAAAAAAGTTGAAAACTTAATACAATGATACATAGTTATACAGCATCCAACTGCAATCTTGTTAGTTATTCCCAGTTAGGATGGAGCCATTCAGACAAATGCTAAATGATGT
This sequence comes from Sceloporus undulatus, assembly GCF_019175285.1. Lineage (NCBI taxonomy): Eukaryota > Metazoa > Chordata > Lepidosauria > Squamata > Phrynosomatidae > Sceloporus > Sceloporus undulatus. The sequence continues at coordinate 15,794,325 of NC_056524.1, forward strand.
GTCAGCACATGTGTGTATGTGTGAGCACGTGTATGACAGTTGCCTGTCACAGAATCATAGAATCATAGAGTTGGAAGAGAACACAAGGGCCATCCAGTCCAACCCCCCTGCCATGCAGGAAATTACATTCAAAACATGCCATCTGAGGGAGTGTGTTCCACTGTTGAACAGCTCTTGCTGGCAATTCCCTGAATTTCATAGGATTTTCGTAGGCAAGGAATACTCAGAGGTGGTTTTGCGGGTTTCTTCCTCTGAAACAGTCTATAGCACTTGGTGTTGTCAGTCTCCTCCAAGTACTAACTAGAGCTTCCAAGATCAGACAGGTTCTTGTGTATTTAAGAGTATTTAGTCCCCCTGAGTCAATGTATAAGTAAATCCAATTGATTCTATGTCTCTGTTATAGAGACATTGTACTCTATTGTATTCCCTATTACCATGTATGGATGCAAGAGCTGGACAGTGAGCAAAGCAGATAAGAAGAAAATAAATTCATTTCAGATATGGTGCTGGAGAAGAGTGCTGATGATACTGTGACAGCCAAAAAGACAAGCAAATGGGTCCTTGAACAGATCAAGCCTGAACTCCCCCTAGAAGCCAAGATGACAAAACTGAGGCTGTCATTATGAGAAGGCAAGACTCACTCAGGAAGACAATAATGATAGGAAACGTAGAAAGCAGTAGAAAGAAAGAAAGACTACATAGCATAACTATGGAGGCCACGGGCCTGAATCTACAAGATTTAAGCAAAGCAGTGGAAGACGAGGGGTTTTGAAGATGTCTTCCTTGAGTCAGGGTCACCTTGAGTCAGGATCAACTCAAGGGCAGTTAACAACAACAACAAAATCTAGTTGGGGCTGTTCATAGGATTCAGGTTCCTGTGAAATAGTTATACTTGTAGAACTCCATTTATACAGTCATGAACCAAATACTGTCCACCCTCTTTATACGCTGGGTATCTGTTCTGGACTCCCACTCACATGGGGAAAAGAGCATATGCTCAAGCCCCATAAGGAATAATTAGGCATTCCTATGCGGCAGCGTGCAGGGTGCACGGTGCGGGTACATGCCTTATTACTTCTAAAGGGGCTTGCCTTCCACGTAAGCTCAAAGCTGCCGAAGGCAAACCCACCCATGAGGAGGGCTGACTGTATTTCCACTGCACAGTGGGCAAAAATTTGCTTGCGCAAACTGTTTATATGTTCAAGACAGTCTACTTCTGCATTTCCTCATTTATCATTACCCACAGTTCCATTATACTTCATTTTTTAAGATATTAAGTTACCTATTTGGAATGTTCTGTCATGAATTCTCACCTGCTTCGGCTCTCCTCAAAGCTACTGGCCCATTTCCACATGAAGTTGCATTTTGCCATAGCCTCTACTATACTGTGACCTTTCAGCCTCTCATCCTCATATGACAGCTCACCAGGGGTTTGGTTAACTTCCTTGGGGTTTTTGCGCCTGCCCAGAAGCATAAAAATGAGGTGAGCAGTGGCCTGTAGTACTAGGCAGTCCATAATAATATATGACTTGTCAGCTGAGGCATGCCTTGGTCAGTTACAAATTGTATAGGATTCTTTTGGAACAACAGGAATAGCAAATGTTGAAACAGAATGTTCTCAACAAAAGGAAAGCTGGTCCATCTACAATCTCGCATATTTTAGGCTACTCAATAATGATTCAGTGCAAGCAAAGCAAATGGTTGCCATGGGACTAAGGGTCAGAACCAGCCAGAGATTTAAAAAATCAATATTTAATAACAATATTTGTTCGCTGAGCTCAGTGGGAAAGCCAACAGATAAAGAAATGCATTGGCTCAATATGTTCTTTCTCATTAAGTACATTTACATATTACCTCTCTGCAGAATAACTGCACAAGTCAGGGAAAGCTTTCCAACTGAGTCCATGTAGGAATGGGGAGTGAATTAAAATGTGATAAGTAGAGATGCATGAGGAATTTATTTTTCCTGAATTGACCCAATAACAAACTAATATGCAAAATGGAACTCAAGTTATCCAGCAAATTTCATGATTCTTCAAAAATGTACTGGGTGACCTTGGACAAGTCACACACTCAGCCTCAGAAGGAGGCAAAGGCAAACCCCACTGTGAATAAATTTTGCTGAGATGTAACCATGATAAGTTTGCCTTAGGGTCACTGTAAGCTGTAAACAACTTAAAGGGGTCTTTAAGTATGCACACATGCACACACGTATGCATACACACAGACACACACACACATATGGCACATAGGGCAGGGAGTCAGGATGGAGGATAGCATGGGGGACCAGAAACAGCAGGGTCATGCTAATGGAGGGAGTGTGGTAGGGAGTGCTCCCAATCCAATATGTATGCACTTCCTACTGATAATCCAATTGCTGTGAGAATGGTGGTCATGTGATAAAGTCCAAAATCTGTCCTTTTTCTATTCTGTGTGTGCATGGGAGGGTGGCATGCTTATTACACACACACACAGAGAGAGAGAGAGAGAGAGAGAGAGGTGCAAGACAAAGTAAATGAGGATGGAGACTGTGCCTCCTGATTAGAGTGCTCCTAACATCATTCTTTGCCTGAAGCCAAGAAGAAGCCTTTACAGCTCTCTAGAGCTGAACAACAACATGTTCTAGAGGTGATCAAAAGTAGGGATGGAAAGAATATTTGGAATTTTTTGGAAAATTGACAAAGACCATGATTTTAGTGTTGAGAAACCCTGATGAGAAGCATCCAGGACTGTTGAGAAACTTCAAAGATTGGACTTATTCTGTACAAAATTCATACATGGATGTTTTGCATAGACAATAGCATTTTATATCCGGGGAAGAGCATTTTCTGCATGGAAAGTAATATCTCAATGCAGAAATATTGATTCCTGCACAGAAAATGCTGCTTTCTGTGCAGAAGATGTTGTAATTGGGGATTTATCCTGTGTAAAATTTGTATGTGGTTGAGCTGCACAGAAAGAGCACTTGCTTTGCATAAAACATTTTCTGTGCAATAATTAGTATTTCTGCATTATTTTCCATGCACAAAATGCTGTTTTCTGTGCCAAATGTGCTATGATTGGGAATTTAATCTGCCTAAAATTTGTACACGGTTGATTGGCAAAGGAAATAGCATTTACCAAACAATAATTATCATTTCTGTGTTGAAACAACTATCATTTCTGTGCTAAAATATTATTCTCCATGCAGAACATGCTGTTTTCTGTGCAAAACAGCCACATGCAAACTTTGCATAGAATAAGTCCTCAGTTGCAAATAGCCTTTGAGAACTGTGTGGTTTTTGAAGACTTTCTTGCATTGGGATGAAAATTACTGAAATTGCTGGAAAGTGCTGAAATTATTCATTGCTACCTTCAAGAAGATACTTAGTGGAGAACTACATTCCTGACTGAGAAAAACAACAGCAATTTTTCTGCAAGAAGGCCCTGAATACTTTTCTTAGAACCAGTAGGTTATCTGTGCCACAGCAACATATATGTTGCTAGGGCAGCCTGTCCTCATTGCACACATGCACACGTGCACACACACCCCCTATAGCTACACCCCTGAGTATCTCAAGCATTGTACAAAAGGCCTTGACAACCTGTGATACATAGTCCTTGTTATCTGTAAAACAGGTTACTATTGATAAATTATCTTCATGTTTTAGTGACTCTGTATTATGCAAAAGAAAGTCATGATTATTCTAGGCATGCCTTTAATAGATATAATCAACTTGCTTTAGTTATGCTTCTGAAACTGGCACTCACACATGATCCACCTACAGCATATTACAGACAAAAGGCCTGTCATTTATGATTGATCTGCTGCCTAGACTCCAAGTTGGAACTTTCGTACAGGTAATTACTTGAACAGCCTTCCACTGATGCATTGGTTTCCTGTGTGGCAAAAGGACACCTCCAAACATCCCACCACATTTGTACCCATCACTCAACTTTGGTTGATGATTGACCTTTCATTGACCTAGAAACCGAAAGACCCACCAGAAATGTTCAAGTAACAGCCACAGTAAGCAGACAGTGCCTGCCAGAGACTTGTAAGAAACAAAATCTAATTTGTCTAAAATTACACCTAACCACTCTTTGGCAACTCTTCCCTCTACATGAGAAAATGGGACTGGGCTACATCTAGACAGAAACACATATCAGTCTATTACTCACAGTAATCTCACTACAAGAATATCTTTCATCACTGATGTTAATTATCCCCACCAGAATTGGAGGTTAGTTGCTAAGTAGAATGTGTTGACAAAAGGAACATTAGGTTCTGGTGGAATCATGGTAGTGGGTTCGCCGACTGATGCTCCTTTATTCACAATGAGTGTAAAGGCTTGCGTACTAATAGCACTCTTTTGTCAATGTAGTTGGTTTCACACTGAAGGGTTTCAAAGATCTTTCCAAATCTCACAGTTAACATTAAGCATGCTTGCCTCTGCAACTTTACCTGAAGCAAAATGTGGAACCAATCGTGAGAGTTCCTCCACAAGTTAAAGGACCCAAGAAATATCTGATGATATACTCTCTTCTACACAACAATTGAAGTGACAAGGGCTCTGTCCCTTAAAACAAGATGGGAACACAAATTTGCAGGGTGTAGAAAGAGCTGCAAGCATAGTGAAAAAGCACATGGTTTGCATGTAGAAGGTCATTCTCAGGCATCTATAAGTATTAAAAATTAAAAATAAAATAAAATTTACAATTTTTTTTTAAAAAAAACCACCCTGTGGCCTCTCATTTCTGCTCCCACTGGGCTTCACCCCACTCACACAATCTCTTCCACTGAGCTCTAACATTTTAAAAGAATGCAGGCAAATACCACAGCCTATTTCTGGCAAAAGGTAGATTTTTGGGGAGCAGTCATATCACCCTCCTTTAAGATGTCATCTGGTGCGGCCCACATCCTGCACTCCCCTAGAGATGTTTCTGAGCTGCTCTTTTGTGGGGTCTATGTTTGGCCCAATGTGCTTTCAGCTGCATAAGCAAAATACCTTTATTATCAATCCAGTCATTTAATGTTGCCAATAAAAATGAGAGAGTAAAACATTTAGAACAATGGCATAGGTGGTGGCAGGACTGGCATGTGAGTCAAGAACAGGTTTTCTGTTGGTCCTTTTTCGTCTCTTTCTGAGATCTTGGAACCAAACTAGAACTAATGTTTCAAATATTTTTTGAGTTTTGCTAGGAAACAACATTCCCTGCTCTCTGCAATGCCTGCTCTTGGGACTGCTCATGTCTTTTATTCTCCTTTGACTTGGCAAGATGGCAAACACATATCCATGGCTAAACAAGGGTAGGAATGACATTCTGGGAAAGCTTAACCTAGCACTAGTGACTCACAGAGCATCTGTTTCCCGAGCTTTGTTTCCCTATCATGTTGAGTACCTATTATTAAAATTTTATATTTTACATTTATGAATTGCACCCTGCACATAATGGGTTCTTAGGGCTGTATACTATAAAAATACAATTAAATACTTCACAATATGAAGGATATGCGCTGAGCGCTATGACTAAAATTAAAACTACAGAATGAGATAACATGAACATCCTGACAGAACAGAAGGAGCTTTACTGCTTGTCAAGAACACAGTAGCAAGATTGCTAACTTCAATTCCTTCATGAGGGCATTAAAAATAACTGAGGTACTGTTGCTGAAAAGGCCCTGTCCCATGTATCCAAGCATTTGTCTTGCTCAGAGTTGTATAAGTATATTGTAAGCCAACAAGGCATTTTTATGAGGAAAGGTTCATGAGAAAAATATGACTGGGTATGTAATAAAATATAGTATATATAATATAGCTGTTAAATAAACCATATGAAATTATTTTATATTTATATTAGTATTTTTAGCTTTTATTTTATAATGTCCTGAATTATTCTTGAATGTCTTACTTCTTTGCAATTATGACATCTAGTCACTTTGGATATCCTGCATTCTAACAAACCTGGCATAGATCAAAGAATGGATTTGCTGCAAACACTGCATCACCTCTTCCCAGTTTGGTATATTTCAGCAAGATGGGAGGAGAGAACTTTTAACAGAGCACTAGGGTTTTATGAGTAATCTGAAAGGGACTGGGAAGGAGGGAAGTACAAGTCCTATGTCTGGAAACAAACTTACTCAAGAGCCTTTCCCCCCAATAAAGTGGGCCTGCTGTATTAGCAGGCTAGCCATCTGTAGACTCAAGTGTCTGTGGATTGCCCCACCCCATTATAGTCAATGGCAGCACATCCATGCTTATGCAGCCAGGTGTATGTCACCACCCATTGACAATAATAGGGCTTGAGCATGAAAGGTTTTCTCATCTACTTCAGAATGGAAGCCCTGTGGGTGGGAAAGGTGCACTGTATTTTCAATCATTAACTGACCTGCATGTGTTGGATATTAAACTAAGAAGATAAGAGGGGAAAAATAAGAAAGGCCAGACTTATTAATGGAGGCCACATAAATTTCCATGAATTTGTTTTTCACATCTCCACACAAAGAAACAATGCTTGAGTTATACAGTCATCAATATTTGTTAGTGGTCATAAATACTCAAGCCTTCCCTTAATAACTGTAATTGGTGTGGATAAGGATTTGTAGCATGCCATATAGGAACTACTATTCCCCTCTATTGCAACATGTACTTCTCATTATTGTTAATAAGTGTTACAATGAACAAGCTGAATTAGAAGCAGACATGCTCTGGAGCTAGATTAACACATGACCATGGGAGCTGTCATGGTCTAGTGGATCAATAAGCCATTAGAAACAAAATGTATTCCAGTGACTAGGTGGCACAGGGGAATGGTAAATGGCCTACTGAGACTGCTTAACCACTAATTGGAATGCAGATTGGATCAATGGAAAACAAAGATTGTCATCTCTTTAAGGAACCTTCAAACTTCACACCGTGGGTGCAAAACAGGGAATACTGGACTTCCATTGTTGTCAATGGGACAAAACAACCAGTCATAGAGTAAAGGGCTCTTATACCTGGTTGGTTGTCACCTCAAGAGGCTTTATTTGAAAGGATAAAGATAAAGAGCAGATAGCTGAGATACCGGGATTTGTTAAAAAAGAAAATTCAACAATAATACATAATGAGATCAATAAAAGAAATTCCAGAATTAGAACTAAAAAACCACTGATTAGTATACAACCAGCTGATGGAAAGATATAACTCAGACAAAAAGGAATTTGGTTTTGATTTACAGAAAAATGAACTAGATGAGATCTTAGAAGAAAAAGCATCTAAGCCCATTGCAAAAATCTATAAGATACTTCTTCTCAGAAGCCAGGAACAAGAAATCATCAAAAGCAAAATGATAAACTGGGCTAAGGACCTATGAAGAAGTACAGATCTCAAAAGCTGGCATTACTCCAGAAGAAAAACATTCCAGTTTACCAAGTGTCAAAATGTCAGGAAAAACTATCTAAAAATAGTATACAGATGGCACTTAATTCCATCTAAATTAACCAAAATTTACAAAAACAAAGAAAACAAATGCTGGAAGTGTAACATTGATGTTGGAAATTGTTATCATATGTGATGGCTATGCCCAAAGATTAAAAAAAACTATGAGAAGAAATCCATGAAAAGATCTGCAAAATCTTAGAAATAAAATTTCAAATACTTCCAGAAATCTATTTACTAAATATGACTAATAAAATATCAGCTATAGAAGCAAGAAAACACTGGAAAACAATATTATATATGATCACTTCTGCCAGAATCCTTATTGTACAAAAGTGGAAAACAAAAGAGTTACCTACAATAGATGAATGGCTGTTAAAAACTCTAGATAACATAGAAATGGACAGACTCACAAATCTGATCTGGAAAAACCTGGCAAAAATACTGGGTATAGACTGGGAAAAGGGAAATAACTGTTGTAAAAAAAGATGGTCATAAATATACGTACAAAGCCCTGAAACAGAGCAACAACAATCATAAAGAGACAGAAAGTCACACTAATAAAACACAGTAAGAGGGAACTGTTATAGATCTTTCTTTTATTTGGCTTTAAAACCTAGCAGATCAATTTGAAGTAACATTTTGACCCCCTTTTTGTCAATAAGAAAATCAGAAAGAAGAAGAAATATTGTTATTCATGTTGTTATTCATTGTGTGTAATGTTATAAGTTTGAAAATTCAATAAAAAGAAAGAGTAAAGGGCTTTTTGAACAGTGGACCCAAGGTTTACTGTTCTGCTGTAACACAGCCTAACAGGAGAAATTATTAATAGAAGTCTAGATCTAGTTGTTACTCCAGAATTAAAATACCTTTAATGACTCAATTGTTGTATGGTACTTAGGGTTGCCAGATCTCAAGAATGGGCCCTGTGTCCCCAGTTTTAATGGGTCATCTCCAGGCTTTGGGCAGAAGCTCTGGGCAGGAGCAATGGGCTGTATGCAAATCTCCATTTCAGTAAGGAGAGCAGTAGCTTGGTACAATTTTCCAAGGGTTAAGTGACTTATTGCTGCAACTGGCAAAGACTCTACAGGGCATCTGTGTATATAACATTAGGTTCATCCTTCCCTCTAAGTTGTTATAGCACCAGTAAGCAGCCACTGGGAGCCCCTGTCAGTCAGGAAGCAGCTACCTGATGTTCCCACCCACTCCCTGTGTGAGCGCTCTCTGGCACAAGGGGGATTTGTGACACAGGGTCCTTTTTCTTTGCCTGTTGCACCAGAGATTTTCACAGAAGGAGGTGGAAATGTCAAACAGCTAGCTTCTTGATCGACAGGAGAATGGACCCTTATCAATCTCAGCAGCTGTTACAGGTAAGTGTGGTTTGAGAGAGTCACACTGGAATCCACTACGTAGCAACATTCTTACAGTGCTATGTACTATACAGTGGTCATATAGGGTTCTGTTTTCCATTCCTCCTGTCCCCTATCTGTACATGAATGTTTGAACGACAAGCTTTGAATAACTGTGGCTGGTACTTAGTGAGTAACATTCAATGATATCATTGGCCGAGGGGGGGGGGGGGGGGGTTCTCTAGGTCTCAAATTTTGGCCAAAAACAATCAGGGCCTGAGACAATCTTAAACTAACAGCATTAATGTAAATGTGATTGATTCAAATGGCTCACTCTAGCTGGAACTAGTAACTGCATTGGGCCAGAATAGATGCTCCATATAAACTGATCTAGGCTGAAAAGCCCAAGTGAGAATCTGAATATGCATTTTTGGAGCCCTAGAAAGACTGTCTAGGCTAGCATTCATATTTCTTGGTGGGTGGAGAAACTGGGAAGCTGGATTCTGTCCTCCTCCCCCACCCCTATCCCAGTAGATATAAATTTGTTATGGTGTCAGCATCTATGCAATTGGGGAAGGGGGCATAAAAGTCTGGCACAACTGATTCGGGTCTTGCTTTAAACAAAGAAAAGAAAAGGAATACTGTTATTTTAATGTTATGGCCTGATGCTGTGATTAGCTGCATCTATTCCTAGTATCCTTGGGCCTCACCAACAACATAATACGGATCGGCAAGAAATGTGTTGGGTTCATATTTCTATGATTTCATTTATTGGGTTAGACAGAAATAAATACACGCATACATATGTTGAAATATCCATGAAATATCCATTTCACACCTCCTGAGATTACCAATGGAATGGAATCCATCTCAACCCTGAAAGCCATTACTTGCCCATTTGAAATAATTTGAAAATTATGCTGTTGAAACATATGAAGAAAAACAGCAAAGATCTGATCACATCTTGAACATTGTATTAATCTGCCCTTTTGCCAATATTTATAAATCAGAAGTTGTGTACAAATGGTCAATAAAAACTCAGCTATTTTTATAAAACTTACACATTTTTAAAACATTAATGACAATAAAATAATAACAAAGAGTAAACAAATGACAGGAATATGATAAAAAAAATCTATCATTTCATTAAATGGGAAATGGGATGTCAATTGACAACACACTGGAATACAATATTTGAAAATGCCAATAGAAGATCTATGGACATTAGATCATGAGACAACAAGGGATGCAAATCTTCATAAAGTTCCTTTTGACAGGCAAGAAAGAATATAAAACTGTTGCATTTTGCTCCTCAGTGTGAGAAAGTAATGTGAATATATTCCACCTTTCTCCCAATGAGGATAAAACTACAAGCACAATCCATTAATAAGAGCCAAAAGCTATCTAAAAAAGGGCTCAGTCCACCAGCACCCCCCAAAAAGCAGAGTTGGGGGGCAACCTACTCAGGGGGTTGTGTTCCACAGCCTGGCAGTAGTCACTGAGGAGGCCCTCTCCCTTGTCCTCACCAAACATACCAGTAATGGTGGTGGGATTAAGAGAAAGCTTCCTAGTAAAAATGCCTATACAACATGAATATTTTTTAAAAATGCAGAGATTAGATGACCACCTAATAAAGATATATCCTACATTTGAAATCCAACACTGAAAAGGGAATGACAATGGAAAACATCTAAGCTTCTATCATGTTATGGCTTCTGCCCTGCTTCCAAAATAGCATGAGTGGTTATGGCTGTTATGCGCTTTAACTTGGCTACTCTGTATCAGTCAGCAAAAAATGCCTTTGGTTAGCCCTGATCAATTACAGTGCTATGATTGTAGTTTAACTGCTATGGTTGCATTCTGTGGAATCCTGAGATTTGAAGTTTAGGGAGAGGCTTATGGAATTCTCAGCTAGAGAGCCCTAGTGCCTCAGCAAACAAGAAACCCCAGGATTCCTTAGGATGTAGGACTTTATCACACCAAGCTCATAAGGCACCACAATCACATTAGTCTAGGAAACACAAAAATACTGAGTTAGGGACAGCCATTATCACACAGCTCTTCCAAAGTGTCATGACATTGCTCCTGTCCCAGCCTCTGTCTTCCTCATGCTGGTGTCCATAGCTTCATCTCCCTACCCTATTCCCTTCCCAGCATGCCTTTCAGGCTGTATTTTTTTTTTTAGTGCAATTGCACAGTCAGAGAAAACCATTGAGTAAAAGAAAAGAAATGGAAAAGGAAAAGGAAACCAGCCAGCTACTAAACAAAGTGCCATGTGACAGGATGTTGACAAGCTGGAGCATGTCCAGAGGAGGGCGACCAAAATGGTGAAAGGTCTGGAAATGATGCCCTATGAAGAGCAACTTAGGGACCTAAGTATGCTTCACCCGGGGAAGAGAAGTTTAAGAGATGATATGATAGCCCTGTTTAAATATTTGAAAGAATGTCATACTGAAGTTAGAGCAAGTTCTGCCAGCTCCAGAGAATAGAACCCAGAGCAATGGATGCTTTGATTGAGATTTCCTGCATGGCAGGGGGTTGGACTGGATGTCCCTTTTGGTCTCTACCAACTCTATGACTCTATTATTCTATGATTCTACGATGCAAACTACAGGAAAAGAGATTCCACCTCAATATTAGTAGGAACTTCCTGACAGTAAGAACTGTTTCACAGTGGAGTATGCTGCCTCAGAGAGCAGTGGAGTCTCATTCTTTGGAAGTTTTTAAGCAGAGACTGGATGACCATCTCTTGGAAGTTCTTTGATTGATTCATTCATGGAAGTGGGTTGGGCATGATGGCCCTTGTGGTATCTTCCAATTCTATGATACTATGAATCTATGTAAGGTCACAGATACTACCATCCTGCTCTAAATGCATTTTTCAAGCCTCATGTGATAAAGTCCACAGTTAAAGTGCAATCATTGTGCTAAAGGTAAAGATACTCCCTTGACATGAATGTCTACTTGAAACCAACTGTAGAGGGTGGTGCTCATCTCCATTACTAAGCCAAAGTGAGGACTACCCTACAGGTTATGTGACCAGCATGACTGCACCAAACGCTGTTACCTTCCCTTCAAAGTGATACCTATTTATCTACTTGCATTTGCATGCTTTCCAACTGCTAGGTAGGTTGGCAGAAGCTGGGACTAATGACAGGAGCTCATCCCATCATGCAGCACTCAGGCCTTGAACAGCCAACCTGCTGATATTCCAATGGTCAGACTTGGCATCTTAACTACTAAGTCACCACATTCCTTAACATCATAGTGCTTAACATCATAGTGCTATAACTGTGTAATAGGAAAGCACCCCTGGTGTGGAGAAAAGTGTTGCATATTTTCCCCCCATGCTCAGTTTCAGAAAGTGCATTTTTCTCTTTGAGACTTTGGGTGGGAGGAACAAGTCATGACATTACAGCACTTAAAAGAGAGGCAGGTTTAATTAGGCAATCAAACACAAAGCCGCTATTAGTGTTTCAGTGGGAAACAATCTGATACAAACTTCACAGTGTAACCGCACAGACCAAGACAAGGTTATCTACAAGTTCACCTCATCACTGTGAGGGGGATGGTGGCAGTGGGGAACCTTCAAAACCCTTTTGCGACTCAGACAGCTGTTGGCATGGACTGCGAGGCTGAAGCAGACAGCTTGTTTGTAGAAAAGTATACAATTTCAAGAGATGTTTTATGACAGACTATACTTAATTGCTGCTTGCAACATCTACTACATTATTGCTTGCACACTGAGATACCATTCCATATTATGTTGATCTCCATGCACAAAAAAAGTCTCTGAAAACAGTTTTTTAACATTTTTATTTTGGACAGTTGGGTAGTATGCTTTCTTTTTTTTAAAAAAAAAATTAAAGGCAAATCCTTTGTTGAAGCCCCAGCAATGGAGTGAAAAAAACTCTTAATGTTGAAAATGTCAGGGGTTTTATATGAAAGTGTAATACGTCATTTTATCTGCTTTCAAGGCTTTCTCCAAGGGGAGAAAAAGCCCTCAAGGAATTAGAGTGATTTTTCTTAAAGCCTCAGGAATGTTTTTAACAGCAGTTGAGAAAAGGCAGTTATGACTAAACTGTCTGAAAATCTTCCAGGTTGTGTTTGAGCTCTGGATGCCCCAACCAGAGCTTCAAAAAGGTACCTCTCAGTCCTATGACTCCTAGAAATCCTGATAGTTGTTACTGTCATTGCTGATTATGGGATTCTGGGAGTTGGACATAACTGTTTTCTTTGTAATAATGCCAAAACCAGACCTTTTCTACCTGCTTCCTCTACAAGTTTAGTTATGCATAGGTTTTTTGTGGGTTTTTGTGGCCATGTTTTAGAAGAGTTTGGGGCTATACAGACTGGCACTGTGGCTATGATGCCCTTTAGAGGGTGCAAAAAGGAGCTGGTTTTTCTGGCTCCTTTTTATGCTCTCTAGAGGTCGGATTGGTGCCGTGGCCATTCCTCCAACTGTGGATTCTTTTCTTTCCAGGATTTTTTTATACACTATATGTGCTGCCGTGATCATATGTAATAATACATTTGTTTCTTTTTGATTAAGTTTATCTTTTAGTTCATTTGTTATGTTTAACAGAAGTAGTTCTGGGCTCATTCTAAATTCAATTTGAAGAATGTCAGCTATCTCTTTATAAGTTGTTTTCCAGAATTTCCTTGGTTTTTTGCAATCCCACCACATATGGCAGAGCGTTCCATTTAGATGTTCACATTTCCAGCAATTATTATTTTTGTTGTCATAGATCTTTGCTAATTTGATGGTGTCATATACCTTCTATAAAATAGCTTATAATAGTTTTCTTTAAGATAACTGCTTTTGGTGAATTTTAGATTGTCATTCCAAACTCTTTCCCAGCTTAACGGGATTTGGTGACCTTACTCTTGCATTCAATTTATCATGTTCACCTTGACTGTCTCTTCTTTTAATTCTATAGCTAATAACATTTTATATATTTTTGTTATCATGTGTTTTTCTCCTTGAACTAAGATCTCTTCTAGTTCTCTTGTTTCATTTTTGATTCCTTGTGTTTTATTGTCCTTCTTAAAAAATTTCTAGCATTTGTCATTAGAATAGTCAATGCACTTCTGTTCCATCTTTCTGTAATTCTTCTACTGTTTTTATTTTATCTCCTTTAGCTGTTTTGGTTAGGATATCCTCGTATTTAAGCCACTTTCCTTTATATAGATTTTCTCTCTTGTAGAAAACCTCTTGAGTAGATGTCCATCTGGAGATCTTCGTGTAGAAATGCCTTTTATATTCTGCCCAGATTTTAAATAGGGCCTTTCTTACTCTATGGTTATTAAATTCTGTATTTGTTTTAGTTTTATCATAGCAAAGGAAGGCATGCCATCCTTCCTGCAAGTTATTACTTTCCAGAGCTAATAACCTGTCATTTTCCAATGTGATCCATTCTTTTACCCAGGTAAAGACACTCACACTGTAATCTATCTGTAGGTTTGGCATACCCAGACCTCCTTTTTCCTTGTTGTCTTTTAGTGCTGACATTTTAATCCTTGATTTCTTGCCTTGCCAGATATAATCCCTTAAATCTTTTATCCAACCTTTAAAGGTCTGTTCATTTATTATGATGGGGATTGTCTGGAACAAGAATACAATTTTCGCCAGTAGATTCATTTGTATAGATGCTATTCTTCCCAAAAGCAATAGTTGTAGTGTCTTAAAAATGGTTTTATGGTTTTCCAAGGCAGCAATACTATTTGGCAAAGATTTATTAAACTGCAAATCACAGGATTCCATAGGATGAAGCTACAGCACTCAAAGTGGCATCAAACTGCATTATTTCTACAGTGTAGATACACCCTTGGTAATTTCCTGCCTTGGTTACTGTAATCTTCTTTTGACTATTCTTCCTTTATCTTCCTTTATCTCATCCTAGCCCTCTGGTTTCTATCCAACATTATGGTGTTAAAATTATCCTTTTGGGCCCATCATTTTGAACATGATACCTACTTTTCTTATCTCTTCATTGGTTACCACTTCCCTTTAGGATCCAGTATAAGCTTCCTAGGTCCAAAACACACTGCAGAAATAATCCAGTTTGAGACTGCTTTAACTGCCCTGGATCAGTACTAGGGAATCCTGAGAATTGTAGATTGTTGTGGCACCAGAGCTCTCTGACAGAGAAGGCTAAATGTCTCACAAAAATACAGTCCCCAGAATTCCCTAGTAATGAGCCTGGGCAATTAAAATGGTCTCAAACTGGATTATTTCTGCAGTGTGTTTTGGACCATAGTTTTCCTTTTAAAGCTCTATAGGATCCAGCTCCACCCCTTCCATCCTTCAGCTTATTAATACACTCTACAAATGAAATAACCCTAAATAAAATAATATGTTCTACATTTGTTGTTGTTGTTGTGTGTCTTCAAGTCTTTTCCAACTTACCAAAGGCAACTTTATCAAAGGGTTTTTTCAGCAGAACATGTTCAGAGGGATGTTTACTTTTGCCATCCCCTGAGGTTGGGAGAGTGTTACTTGCCCAAGTGGGTTTCCACAGATGAACAGGGATACAAACCCTGGTCTCCAGAGTGATAGACCAACACTCAAACCACTACAGCACACTGGGTCCCACATTATAGATTAAAATAGCTTAAATCAGGGGTCGGCAACTGTAACAGGAGCCAATATTTGCCACTGCAGTGGAGTATAGTTGTGCTTTTTATACAAAGACCTGCCAAATAATATGGCCAGAAAAATCACTATGCGTCTACTTCCAGATCTTACTTCTGGATTTATCAGCCAATTTTCAGCCAGTGTCTCATGATTTTCGTAGATTTAAGAGATCAGAGAGATGAGTGGTGCTTGGGGGCATATAATGTGTGGTTGTTTGACAAACAGAAAAAACATTTCGGGAGGGAGAGATTGTGGTGCTTGAAAGGGCTTGGGAGGCTGCCCCAAAACTGGGGATGTATGTCTTTCAAGTAAAATATACATAAGAAAATTAGTATATAACAAAACATATCAAAAAATTTATCTAGAATTGTCTTAGAATTTATGCACATACAATGGCAATCTTGTATGCAGATTTATGCTATGTGAAAGGAAAAGAAAAGAGAGACAAAATTGAGAAAAAGCTGAAAATTTTCTATTACAACTTAACTTATTGAGGAACCTGTTATGATGGGTATCCATGTAAACTAGGTACACAAGGACATGCCTATGGATGAATTCTATTTCATATTATGTGATCCACACATAGACACACACTTCCAACTCCTCTTGTAAACCATCTGGATTTTTCAGGCATTCCTGTCAAATTCTTGATGAACCTCAAGGGCATTGTGAGCATTCAACAGGAATGTTTGCAGAAGCCCAAATGATATTCACAGACTTCTCTGGCCCCTCGAAAATGATGAGTCTAACTGTATCCTGCTAAGAAATAATGCTCCTGACGGTACTCCTGTATTCCCCCAATTTACTGTCTTTACCCATCTCCTAAATACATGGAGAAAAATAAAGAATTTGGTGTTTATCATGAACGTAGAGTTTCAGGGCTCACCTTAGAGTTATTGATGCCATCGATTCTCTGCCTTACCCTGTGAATCATTGTGTTTGTATAATTGTATTACTTGTTTTTATCTATTTTTTATGAGATGTCTGTAATAGTTTTATAGTCTGTAAACCGTTTTGATCTATGGAAAAACAGTATACAAATAAAATTTTTATTATATATTTATTATTAGAGGCCCCACCAACATCAATGGACCAAAAACAGGGACAATCTTGATCAATCCTATGCCATCCCACCTTCTTAGCCACTTTTAAAATATGCCAGTTTCTCTGTCCTCCAACTTTTCCCCTTTGTCCTCAACTTACTTCCATTGCTTCAGACTGAGTTCAAAGTCAAAAGTAGTTTGCACAGAATTAAACCAGTGGAGGCAAAGAGGAGGGAGAGTTGGATTCTTGCCCTCCCCAGTAGGCTCAGGCAAACACACTGTCTTAGCTTGTCTGTTCTTCCTCATGAATAATGAGTTTTCCATCTTGATCACACTCGGATGTTACTTGGCCACATGTTCCCTTGTTTTCACCTGTGAAAATGTTGGAGGACATGGTTCTCCAATCCCTTGCATGGAATGGCCAGTCAGGGGGGCTATTGAAAAACATTAATCCTTGAGTGGTGAGTAAGGAGCAAAAGCAGAGTGCTGTCTGTGTAACTCTTAGACGATGCTAGGCAATGCAGGATCTCACCCTTATGTGTTATAGTTGCACCACAATAGCATGACTGCAACACACTATAGTAAAACAACCCTTGAACAACAATTGATCCAGAAGAAGGTACTCGAGTTGTGTAGGTTGCTTATTCAAGGCATGTGGCTCCCTTGTTAAAACTACTGCACTGACTTCCATCCTCAGTTCCTTTGATTGTTTAAGCTTTTGCTCTGTGAACCTGCCTTTCTACTGAGATCTTCACCAGATCTTCACCAGATGCACTCTCCTGTTTCCCAGTAGCTACAAAGATATGTGTTATTGGGATAAGTGCCTTTTTAGGAGCTGCACTTAGCCTTTTTATTATCCTCTCACCAATGACTTCCTTCTATGGTGTGAAAACTTTCATTTTTAGGGCCATGGGTGTTCTGAACACTTATTAATTCATTTGATATCCCATGTTTCCCACGGCATGGGCAAAAACAACAACAACTGTGAATCACCCAGTATAATCAACAGAAAGCAGGAGACATATCTCAAAGTGCTCAGTGACGAATGATTTATTTTTAAAAAGCTCAATGTTTTTCAGTCCATACGCCCTCTCAAAGGCCTTCTTAAGGAGATGTATAAAATCATAAAAAGAGACAACACACACATGCATAATAAAACAAAGCCTAATTTTCCCATGTATAAAATTCTTATTGCATTTCCATGCTGCCTGTGGCCTGTACATATCTGTCTGAAATTTAATTTCAGAAATTTCTTGAGCAGAAACTATCACATCATTTACTGGGGGGAAAGAAAAGAAAAAACCATGTGCACTAAGGCTCATGTGACACAAGGCCTGAGATTAAAATAAATCTATAGTTGGAAAAGTTGTTTTAAAAAGAAAAACAAAAAAGCTAAGCAGAAAGTAACTTATAATGTGGTATTATGTGTCTGCATCCTTTTTTTTTTACTATGTTTTAAATATGTTCTAAACTGTTTTAATTTTGCATTTTAATAGAATTTCTTACATTTTAAAAGCCAAAAATCTTATTTTGTAGTAATAAGATTTTAATTGTACTTTGAAAGGCAGGCTATTAAATAAATAAATAAATAATCAATCAATCAATCAATCTCATGGAAACTATATAATTTAAAACAGTATAAAGGCATTTGTTTAAAAAGTAAGCACCAGAGTGCAAGTGTAGGATAGTGGTTTGAACACTGGTCTACAACTCACACACTCTCAGTCTCAGCCCCAGAAAACCCTATTCACCTTAGAGTCGCCATAAGTCAGAAATGACTTGAAGGCTCACAACTACAAAAACAACAACCACCAGAATCCTATTGGGGTTTATATCTTTGTAAGGGGACTTAAACATCTGTGGAAATTAAGAACTGCTCAGTGGCCTCACCTAGAATACTGTGTCCGGTTCTGGGCACCACAATTCAATCAATCAATATTTATTGATTAGCCCATAGGCCATCTCACAGTATCACAATACAAGATCGAAAAACAAGCTAAAATTCTATATAAAACTCTGTGTAAGACTCTATATAAGAGTAATGTAGAAGAACATGAAAATAAATATATATAAAAAATAAGAGTAAGAATATAATGAAAATATGTAAGTATGATACATTAGGCATTACAGTGAGTATAACAAAACTAGTAAAATACTCCATAAGACTCTATGTAAAAGGTTTTAAAAAGATATATGAATAAGTAAAAATAATAATATAAAAGTCAGTAATACAATTAACAGTGAGAATAAAATTATGGTCATACATCAAAATTCATCATTTTTCCTGCAATTTACCCCAATCATCCCCACATATCTAGATCTCAGGTATATTGCTTTGCTTAAGTACCGAGCTGTAATGAAAGATATTTTTGAATCTTGACCACTCATAAAGTATGTTGTTCTGATTTGGGTATCCCAGTACATTGTTCATTTGACACATGAACCGAGGAACAGATCTCTTTCCTGCTGATACAGTTTGCACTTAAATAATATGTGAGCTATATTCTCAATGTCATGGTCTCCACAGATACAGGTTCACTGAAACCTTACCATAGTATCAAGCTGCTTGAATCTGGCTCGAGTAAATACGTCCCTCAGGTGTTCTGGCATTTGAATTTTTAGGTAGTTTGCTAATTGAAAGGTCCGTTTATGTTGGCTCAACCATTTTAAATTGCCTACCTTACTAAGAGTGGCTATATCTTTTTGGGTCTCAATATCCAGGATTCTTTGTCTCACATTCTTTTTTGCTTGGTCACTATAATGTGCAACGTACAGGGAGACCACAAC
>NC_056524.1:15813640-15910540 GCF_019175285.1 Sceloporus undulatus
AGGCGCCTGGTGCGGACTCGCGACGTCATAGGCGCCGCGACACGTCTGGACGCTATGCGTCCAGTACGTAAAGATGGCGGCGCCCATGTAGAAGGTGCGCCGCCATCTTGTACGTATAGGATACGTACTAGGGTTAGGGGGGTGCGGAAGCACCGCCCCTTCCTAACCCTAGTACATACATCCTATACGTACTATATGGCGGTGTGTATCCCGCCATAGTTTGTTAGTTGCATAGACCAGACAGATTGTAACTGGGATTGTAACTGTTCAAGGAGACACAATCTTGGAAGTCTATTTGGCTCCATTTCATTGATTTTTCACCAATAATTAAACACTCTAATTTTTGCTTGTGAGTAGATTGAGTGGCTTTCTAATGCAGCTCTAAATGCTGCTAATGATGTCCATTTGTCTACACCCAAGATGCTTCTCAAATGTTGAGACTCTGCTTGTCCTACAGCTAAGATGGGATTTAGACCCCAAACTTCCACAGCCTATAAGAGCATAGAAGTCACTTTGGCTTTATATACTTTAATTATTGAAGTTAGAGAACCGGGGTATTTATGTGCTTTGAATTTAAGTAAAAGATTCATGCAGCAGCACAATTAAAGAAGGACATTGAGAAACTGGAGCATGTCCAAAGGAGGGCGACTAAAATGGTGAAGGGTCTTGAAACCATGCCCTATGAGGAACAACTTAGGAACCTGGGGATGTTTAGCCTGGAGAAGAGAAGGTTAAGAGGTGAAATGATAGCCCTGTTTAAATATTTGAAGGGATGTCATATTGAGGAGGGAGCAAGCTTGTTTTCTGCTGCTCCAGAGAACAGGACCCGGAACAATGGATGCAAACTGCAGGAAAAGAGATTCCACCTCAACATTAGGAGGAACTTCCTGACAGTAAGGGCTGTTCGACAGTGGAACAAACTCCCTCAGAATGTAGTGGAGTCTCCTTCCTTGGAAGTCTTTAAACAGAGGCTGGATGGCCATCTGTTGGGGATGCTTTGATTGAGATTTCCTGCATGGCATGGGTTGGACTGGATGGCCCTTGTGGTCTCTTCCAACTCTGTGATGCTATCTGTATGCAGTAGAGGTTCTCTGTTATGTTACTATATAGCAAAGCTCGCAAAGTGCCTTACGTGCATCATGCATTGATGCTGATCAGATCCAATGCCAGAGTCCCATTATGTTTTTTTAATTATTAGTTTTACACATATTTTATGTTACAAAACAAGCATAAACACACACAAAAGACAAAAGACAAAAAAACCTGTATACATAAAAATTCAGAACTACACATAACAACCTCATAATATAGCAAATCTATGAGACCTTCCCAAATGCTGAAAAGTCAGCTTGAATTTTCAATCATTAATGCACCTTTCCTAAACAAAAGCAAAATAGAGAATATTTTTCAAATTATTATTATTATTATTATTAACCTTTATTTATGAAGCGCTGTAAATTTACACAGCGCTGTACATGCAATCTTTTTAGTTAGACGGTTCCCTGCCCTCAGGCTTAATTAATGTGTTAATTATGCAATCAATTATATATTATATAATATATATATTTCTTCTTGTCTTTTTTGTTTTTCACATTTGCCCTATATCTGTCTGTCCGTGTATAGAAAGTGTTCTGTTTATTCTTCTAAGAATCCCTCTATTGCAACTTTCTCAAATCTCATATACAAATAACCCTGAAAAAATTTCCAGTCTTTTATAAATTGATTGTTGGTTTTCCCCTCGAGTATGTATGTTTCTTAGTACCTCTGCTACATAGCTAGGTATACATAAAGTTGCATAAGATCAGGTCATAAAAGTACAGCACAAAGACATCCATTAACAGACCCTTCCACACGAGCAGGTAATCACCAAATGTCTGTTTACATCAAAAAGCCTTTACCTGCTTGGTGGAAGGAGAGCTCAAAGGCTATTTTGCCTTTTCTTTGCTACACATTCTGCTTTAGATAAGTGCTTTTCTTCTCCTCTTTTGAACTGCCATTTTAAATTTGATAGTTTTTAGTCACCTTGAGCTCTTTTGAAGGAAAGTGGGATATAAATGTTTGATGTAAATCAATTAAAATACAGGGTGGCCCATTTATGATGTAAGTATATCCGTATATAGGGAACAGGCTATCCTGATCTTTCTTGAAGCTTATCTCAAAAAAGCCATGACATATGGCCAAGGAGGAAGGAGATGCCAATGGAATTGATTGCACAGAAAATGCACTTAAGGAGAGCAAAAATCCCACTTTTGGAAGGATCCATTAGGTTATCTTTATGGTTCCGAAATGATTTCCAAAACTCTACTGAGGAAAGGGGGGGAAATTGAAAGCATCTCAGAGGTTTCCATTTTTAGCCAAATGTCTCTTCCTCGCCTTGTGAATATGCTTTCTTCTCTTGGCAGGAGGGAAAAATTAGACTGTCCAAAAGGGGAGTTATAAATTCTGCCTCTCAGAGAGATCAGCACACACATAAAACCTGGCAACTCTTGTGGGATGGCTAAGTAGATAAACATGCAAGGATTCCACCAGGGCATACATCAGCAGAAGCCTCTGCCTACTTAACAGCATTTTGTCAGTCAGCCTAGTGTTTGTAGCAGAAGAGGAAAGCAAAGATGAGACTCAAAGGAAGAAATGGCAATAAACACCCCCTCCTCTCCTTCATTCCATCCTTTGGATGTGAGAAATATTCAGCTTCCAAATCAATGGCGGGGTACAGACCGCCGCTTTGCGGCGCTCTGCCGCCGCCACCAGAAGGTCCGCGGGGGAGCCGGAGCCTTCAGACGGCCCGACTCCCGCGCGGACCGAAAAAAGAAGCTCCAAAATGGAGCTTCTTTTTGCGTCGCGTTTGCGACGTAGCGAGGCGCCAGGGGCGCGCTCGCTACGTCAGCAGCGGCGCGACACGTCTGGACGCTAAGCGTCCGATACACAAAGATGGCGGCGCCCATGTAGAAAGGGCGCCGCCATCTTGTACGGACGGAGTCCGTACTAGGCCCAGGGGCGTCTAAAAGAGACGCCCCTTTTTTAAAATGGGACGTCCGGAGGACGTCCCAAATGCCGGTTTAGAAAGCCCCAATGTTGAACCAAGCATGATTACACCACCTCAGGCTCTTTTAGAAGACTGAAGGCTCCTTGCCTTTTGTTTGTCAATCTTTACCAAACTAGAGTTCCATAGTTCTTTACCATTTTGATCTGAGATAGTGTT
Source organism: Sceloporus undulatus (assembly GCF_019175285.1). Lineage (NCBI taxonomy): Eukaryota > Metazoa > Chordata > Lepidosauria > Squamata > Phrynosomatidae > Sceloporus > Sceloporus undulatus. Next base: position 15,816,843 of record NC_056524.1, read on the forward strand.
ACTCATCCAAGGTCACCAGTGGCCAAGTAGGAAATTGAACCCTGATCTCCAGAGTCATAGTCCAACTTGCAAACCACTACACCATGCTGGCTCTATACCATTTTGGATACATTGCTTTAATTAAGCACAACTGAAGGCCTTAACTATTTATCCTAAAGAAAAGAAATAGGTGAGAGCTTTGTTTCAGCATGTTTCTGAGCAGAATGTTTCTCCTTTTAGACCTGAATCCAAATGAAATCTGTGGCCTGTAGTCTCTACAGGTATGGGCACTATAGTGAAAGCTATGTATCTAAATTATATATACTTCAAAAAGCCCTCCAACACATTTTAATCAAAAAGAGAAACTCTGAACGTTTCCAAAATGCACACAATTAATGAAGACATTTCCACCAACACCCCAAGCACACAAATCAGAACAATTTTGAGATGGACTTAGGAGAATCTCAACTAGCACAGTTTTTACAGATATTATACACCCCAGGCCTGGCCTCAAAGACATAAATATTGCATTATCACCAGCTAAGACTGACAAAAGTCTTTTTGAATATATCTTCTATTGGTATAACTAGCAAGATAGGCCTTTAATTTTCAACCATTTAATTGCACATTTCCATTCCATAAACCAAGATTAGGGATGTTAAAGAATGGTTTGGTCCATCTTTTTAATCAAACTAAGCTAATTTATACTTCTGAGACTAGTGTATGGGACTGAGAAGTAGATATCCATCACTGCACATGGCTTGGAATTTTGCAAGGCAGTGAAAAATTGCATTTGCCTCTACAGTATTTATTTAGTAAAGGTTTCAGTATATCAACTAACTGGTTGTATTGTAATTTTCCTCATGCATCTCTCAAGCATGTGGTTTTTGTCTATACCCAGTGGCCATTTACTTCTGGGGAAAGATCATCAGTCCAGTTGATTTTGTTTTGGAATATTCAGCGAAGTTGACAGGTTTGCAGATAATCTTAAACTATTTCCCTGAATCTTGGATCTTCTGTTCCCTTTTGATGGCTAAAAATATATATGGCAGACCTGGAAAAACAAACACCCACTCTCTATTAAGCAAGCGTGGTATTTTCATTTTATTTCATTCTGGGTTTTTTTAAACATGCTATTTTGGGGGTATCTTTGGTGAGCCACCTTGGCTCTAGTTTGGGAGAAAGATAGCATATGAAATAAATAAATCGTTTCAGCATTTGAATGTCTGCTATTCAACCGGACCTCACATCAATACTTATTAGGCTATTTGCTCATCTTTTCTAGAATTTTATGCATAGATGGTTAGAATCATAGAATCATAGAGTTGGAAGAGACCGCAAGGGCCATTCAGTCCAACCCCCTGCCATGCAGGAAATCCAAATCAAAGCATCCCCAACAGATGGCCATCCAGCCTCTGCTTAAAGACCTCCAAGGAAGGAGACTCCACTACACTCCAAGGGAGTTTGTTCCATGGAGTGTAATGGTTTCTCATTACTACATTTTCAGTTTATTATGTATGAGGTTTTTTTTCTTTTGTCCTATTGTGTTTTAGTGTGATTTTTTGCACAATACAAATAGATGGAGACAAAAGCATTGTGTTAATTGGTGTGTGTGCATGTGTGTGTGATGGGGAAACATATACAAAAATGCACATCTGAGGGGAAAACTGAATCTCTGTACCAAATTTTATATAAAAATTGTATTTTAGGGGAAAATATCCACATTTTAAATGCAAATTTTCCTGCCTTTTTTTTTAAAAATTATGGAATATGGGACACATTGATGTAAATAAATGTGAAACTGACACAAACTAGAAATTCCAAAGCCATGATACAGTTAGAGGACAGTTAGCAGCTGAGGTGCTAAAGGAAAAATCTTATTTCCACTGCTTGCGGAGTATGGAACCAATATTGCTATCACATCTATTCTTTCTCAGTTAAAAATATAAGTTCTGTCAAAATCTAGCTGCCAACCAGGAGCCTGAATTACCTATTAGATACTGAGCTTTAAGGTATGCTTTTCACTGAGCAGACAATCTATGTTTGTCTTGCAGCTCATGCCCAATGCTTCCCTGTTGTAGAGCAATCAGCAACAGTGCTATTTCAAACAAGAACTGGCATTCTACATGGAGAGAGGCAAAGCAATAAATATTACATTGTCCAAAAACAGGCAAATCGATTCTATTTTAGCAGGCATAGCCACCTTCTTATTATTTTTATTGTTAGCCAGAATCCTCTATCACAGCATATGTTATGTAACTTTATGCATACTTAGCTATGTAGCAAAGGCACAAAGAAATCTTGTTAGTGAATTGCAAAGATATTTAATAAGACACTGGAAAGAGTATCCTGAAGCACATCAGGCTTTACCAATACATGCCAGCTCTCCTCAGCCAGTGACTCATTGCACAATGGGATGTGTGCACACTGGTCCTAACATACATTGTTCCCAATGTACATTGGTTCTGATGTGCAGCTGTCTCATTGCATCAGTCACTTTGGTAGCTCCCCTGCATAATAACAGAACTATATTCTTTGTTAGATACGGGCATTAAAGAACTGCTCTGTTCTGATTCAAACAGAAGTAAATCTGTGTACAAAAGACCTGAAGCCTCTGTGAAGAAAGCTGATATGAAGAAAATTAACTCATTTAAAATATGGTGCTTGGGAAGTGTTCTATGGATACCATGATTGCTAAAAAGACCAATAAATGGGTCCTAGAGAAACATGGTGTAGTGGTTTCAACATTGGATTATGACTCTGGATATCAGGGTTTGATTCCTACTTGGCCATGAAGCCCACTAGGGCTTGGAAAAGTCACATGCTCTCAGCCTCAGGGGAAGCCAATGGCAAACCTCCTCTGAACACCCCTTGCCAAGAAAGCCCCATATAGCTTCATGGTAGGATTGCCATATGTTGGAAATGACTTGAAGACACACAACACAATACAATCCCCTTCATTTTAGGAGACAGGATGGTGTAGAGGTTTGAGTGTTGTACTATGTCTCTGGAGACCAGGGTTCAAATCCTGGCTTAGCCATGTAAACCCTCAGGGTGATCTTGAGCAAGTTGCACTCTCACAACCTCAGAGGATGGCAATGATAAACCCCTCTGAAGAAATTTGCCAAGAAAACCCCATGATAGGTTCGCCTTAGGGTTGCCATTTATCCCAAATGGTTAGCACACACACACAACAGAAAAAAGCAATTCAAGCCTGAACTCTTCTTAGGAGCCAAAATGAGACTGACCTACTTTGGCCATATCATGAGAAGCCATGGCTCACTAAAAAAGACAATAATTATTGGTAAGTCCTTTTAGAGGACTACAGAGAGGCGATACGAGAAGCTAAGAATTTGTTCCATGGTGCTCGTGTTGCGTCCGCGGAGTCGCGTCCAGCAGAGTTGTTCAGGGTGGTTAGGGAGCTAACTCAGCTCCCTCCTGCCCCGAACCAGATCCTTGAACCTTCTAAGGCCTGCTGTGACCAATTTAACAAGTTCTTCGTGGATAAAACCTCTCGGATAAGCGAAGGTCTTAATGCCAGCATTAGAGCAGAACCTAGAGTAGAGGTATCCAGAGCCTCCGTGGACTTTATTAAACTGGATCAGTTTGAGTCTGTTAGTACCGATGATGTGGACAAGATCCTTAGAAGTGTTTGGAAGACAACTTGCTCCCTCGATCCCTGTCCCTCATGGCTAGCGGCTCAGGGGGGACCGGTGGTAACTTCATTGTTGCACCGGATTATTAATACATCCTTGAGGGATGGGCAATTTCCATCAAGCTTAAAATTGGCCATAGTAAAACCTTTGCTTAAAAAGCCCTCCCTCGACCCCCTGATGCATAACAATTATCAGCCAGTTTCGCTATTGCCATTTTTAGGGAAGGTGATCGAGAGGGCGGTTGCAATCCAGCTTCAATCGATCTTGGATGAAACGGATTATCTAGACCCATTTCAAACCGGCTTTCGGGCGGGCTACGGGTTGAGACTGCTATGGTCGCCTTGATCGATGACCTCCGTCTGGGCATTGACAGGGGTAGTGTGTCCCTGTTGGTGCTCTTGGACATCTCAGCGGCTTTCGATACCATAGACCATGGTATCCTTCTGGAGCGCCTGGCAGAGGTGGGAATCGGGGGCACTGCGCTCCAGTGGCTCTGATCCTACCTCTCTGGGAGGTTCCAGATGGTGCAGCTGGGAGACGTGTGCTCCGATAAGAGGGCCCTTATATCCGGGGTCCCTCAAGGAGCCATTCTGTCTCCCATGCTTTTCAACATTTACATGAAACCACTGGGAGAGATCATCCGGAGACATGGGGCGCGGGGTTATCAGTACGCTGATGACACCCAAATAGTCTTCTCTATGTCTCCGACTGATGCAGTTACTGGGGATGGCATCTCTCCTCTCGTGGCCTGTCTGGAGTCGGTAATGGGCTGGATGAGGGAAAACCGACTCAGTCTGAATCCAGAGAAAACGGAGGTGCTTGTGATAGGTTCTCCTGGCCCGGGGATGGCAGTGGTTCCACCTGTCCTGAACGGGATCACGTTTCCTGTGAAGGACTCAGTACGCAGTCTGGGGGTGCTCCTTGACTCGTCGCTCCACCTTACATCTCAGGTGGATGTGACGGTCAGGAGCACCTGTTATCAGCTTCGGCTGATACGCCAGTTGCGTCCCTACCTGGGCCAGAGGGACCTTGAAACTGTAGTACATGCTCTGGTAACCTCTCGTTTGGATTTCTGCAATACGCTCTACATGGGGCAACCCTTGTACCATACCCGGAAGCTACAATTAGTGCAGAATATGGCAGCCCGACTGGTTACTGGTACATCCAGGGCCAGTCATATAACACTGGTGCTTAAAGATTTGCACTGGCTGCCTATTCGCTTCCGGGCGCAATACAAGGTGTTGGTTATTACCTATAAAGCCCTAAATGGCTTGGGCCCAGGATACCTCGAGGACCGCCTCTCCCCATACAATCCGCCCCGCACACTCAGAACATCTGGGCAGCAGTTGTTAAGGGTTCCAGGGGCTAGATTAGTTTCTACCTCTAAGAGGACCTTTACCATCTGGGCCCCTAACCTCTGGAACTTCCTGCCCATTGAGCTCCGCTCAGCCACCTCCCTGGCCCAGTTCAAAAAGGGGCTGAAGACCTTGTTATTCAAACAGGCATTCCCTGATGTGAGCCCCGAATAACCTCTCCCTCTTCACTACGTCAGCAGTGGCAAGCTGGCTGGAATGTTTTATTGGATTTTAGTTTGATTGTACATTTTATGTATATGTATTGTATTTTATGTATTGTATTTATAGAATGTTGTGCACCGCCCTGATTCTATAGAAGGGCAGTATATAAATAAAACTTTTATTATTGTTGTTGTTGTTGGTATTATTATTATTATTATTATTATTATTATATTCATTTGTATCCTGCTCTTTTCCCAGAACTGGGATTCCGAGTGGCTCAACAATATTAGAAGGCAATAAGAAAAGAGGAAGGCCACATTTCAGATGGATAGCAATAGCAATAGTAAGTACATTTCTATACTGTTTATCAGAGAACGAGCACTCTCTAAGCAGTTTACAATATGTAAGTCAGTTGCCCCCAACCAACCTTAAAAAGGACAGAAGGCTGAATGGACCTTGGAGCCCTCCTCTAGGATCAAACTTACATCATCGTGGTTGCAGTACTAGCATTTAACCACCGTGCCACCAGGGCTCCTTAATGGATAGACGCAATCAAGGAAGCCATAGCCCTGAGTTTCCAAAAGCTGATCAGACCTGCTGATAAAAGGGTGACATAGAGGTCTCTCATTCATAGGATTGCCATAAAATGAAGTTGACTTGACAGCAATTAACAAGAACAACAAAGGCCCCAACAGGATTCCAGCCATCATCATCATCATCATCATCATCATCATCATCATCATGCCTTGACCCCAATAGTGAAACCCAAGGCAACTCCTAATATGATAGAAAGAGACAACTAAAACAAAATAAAGTATAGCACTATAATGCAATTGAAGAGAGCGTTATATCAAAACAACCAAATTTAGAACAATTTAAAACAGTGTTCCTATTAAAGCCCATTCCTTGCATCAGGCTAGTCATTTGTGAAGTCTGCAAACTGGAATAATCTATGTGATCTTCACAATTCTCTAACAGGGCTTCTTAGCCCCTCTGCTACATAACTAAGTATGCATAAAGTTATATTATATACACTGTGATAATAAGAGAGTAAAGTGAGAATTTCCAGCCCTTTCATAACATGCCAAATTTACTGTAATCTCACTCATCTGAAAAGTAGGGCTGGCTCTATGTCTTTTTCACCTCCTCCTCTTGAGGTAATAGGTTTCTGCCTTCCCTTCCCTCTCTCCCACCAGCTGCCATGGCAAAAACACCATACATTTTCATGAAATAATAGCCAAGCGATTAGAAAAGGTGTTGAGTGGGGAAAAGCATGTGTGTAATGCGTCAAGGAATTCTTCCATTTGCTGCAACATGTTCAAAAACATTGGCAATGCCTACAACTTAAAGAGAGGGAGAAAGACCACAATTTAATGTTCAGATATCAGGGTGGCTACAAACATAAAAGCCAAGATGAAAGTGGTAATATGAGGGGGGGGGGGACAGGGAAATTCATCTGAGACGACAGTTGCTTTATGGTCCATTGAACAAATTGCTTCTATTGTTACAGAAGACATATAAAATATACATATCCCTCCCTCTACTTTCTCAATGAGCACTTTTAAAATCATTGGAGTTGGGAGGGGAATTTGTATGGGTTTTTCACTCTTTTTCTTTCTGGCCTAGTTGTTGCGAAGTGTTAAACCTGTCTCTGACCTGCATCAGATTAGACTAAAGGACTTGACACACTGGCATGATTGACATTCCTCCATGTAAAAAGATCACTGAATCTAAGAAATAACGTGACGGGGGAAGGGATCGGCTTGGAAATCTAGACCCTTAATCTGATTTTCTGTATGGGAGGAATGTCTTATAGAAGCAATAGGGTTGCCAGTTCTCAGGATTCTGGGTGCAATCTCAGGGAATTACTGTTTCTCAGGGGCTCAAAGCAGGGACACAACTCCTAGGGAAGCAGGGACAGCTAGGTTGAGAAAATATAGATCCAAATCCCATTAGGATTCCCAACTAGAAGAGAACATTGAAACAATGGATTTGACTATCTGTTCACTCATAATTCAGCAACTGATTGAATGGGTCTTCTCGAGTTGGGACTAACCAAGGGGATTTCAGCTATCCTTTCTTTTTCTTTTTTAATTTTTTTTAATTTGCAGGGTTTTTTTAAAGAAGTGGCATTAAAATAGAGTTGGGAATTAGCCGACTGAAATGTGCAGGAAGATACAGGGAAACTTGCCAGTTTTAGATTTTAATTTTTTTTAAAAAAAACTAATGAACTTGAACTCTCCCTAGAAGCCAAGATGACCACACCGAGGCTGCCATACCTGGACATATCATGTGAAGACATGACTCCACTAATTCTTGGTGGAGTAGAAAGCAATAGGAAAAGAGGAACACTGCATTCCAGATGGATAGACTCAAACAAGGAAGCCACAAACTGAGTGCAAGACCTGTTGATGATGGAGTGGTTTTGGAAGCCTCTCATTCATAAGGTCATCATAAGTCAAAATTGACTTGACAGCAGTTTACAATAACTGAAATAACACATTCAGTAATGTTGAACTTATTTTTCACAAGAGCATATGAACACACAATAGCCAGAATAATATTAGTATCCTATGCTCACTTTGCTTGGCATGTGCCCTTCTTTAGCCTCTTGCATCATACCCAGAACTAACTCCTAGGCAGTTGTAAAGCCCCATGAGGCCTCTCCTATGACAGGCAGTGGGAACTACAGAGAGAGATGGGGGAGGAGCAGAAGAAGAACGTTATTCCTCTGCCTCTCCTAGTGAATTGCAGCTGGGACAAGAAGCAGTCTCAGCTACCTTGTCATCTCCACACTAACCACCCCTCATGGCCACTAAATGGCAATAACTGTAACCTCATTGGGCATGACAGCTGTTGCGGAGCAGCATATATGAAGTTGTTACATTCTCGGTGTGCCATCTTGACCAATCTTTTTTTTAAAGAAAAGAATCTAAGAACAATTAATTATCAACATGCTATATAAAGTATTCTACAACATGTCCTGAATGACAATTAGCTTTGACTACAATGGAAGGAATTATAAGGGTCTCAGAGTACGATTGGACATTATCTTTCATGAGGTTATAAAGGAATGAGACTAATCACCCACTTTCAGGACAAATGACAAGACATAGCATTGTCAAGCATCCAAACAGTGCCACTACTGATTCCCACTGTTGAGGCCCTCTTTCAACTATGGAGTTTATCACACTAGTGAGATCCCACAGGAAAACGGGATTTAAACTAGAGTTAAATTAGAGAAAACCCGGAAATGCCTGAAGTTTATTACATGACGTTACTGTTAACATGAAATAATGCAAAGTTAAACTGAAGTTAAACCGGCGACAAACGGCAGCTTTTTACTTTTGGGAAATTCTGAAAGTAAAAAGGTGGCATTTTTCTCCGTTTTAACTTCAGTTTAATTACGTATCATATCACTTTAGCAGCAATTCAGTGTGATAAATTTCCTGAATTTGCAGGTTCTGTTTAAATTTGAATTTAATTTAACTCTCATTTAAATCCCATTTTCCCGTGGGATCTCGGCTAGTGTGATAAAGCTGTATGATTTCTCATGCCCTCAAATCATAACTAATTGGGAAGTTTCAAGAGCCATCATTCTCATTTCTCACAAAATGCCAGAGTAGACTTCTTGATCTTAGGGCCCCTGGGCTTTATAGATTTCAGAGAAAACTGAGTTCCTTCAGTAGCAGCAGCCACTGCATAGAATCATAGACTCACTGGATAGAATCATAGAATCATACAAGTGGAAGAAATCTCAGGGGCCATCCCAATCAACACCCTGACAGGGAGAAAGATACAAACCAAGCACCCTTGCCAGATCCAGCCTCTGTTTAAAAACCTCCAAGAGAGGAGACTCCCCAAAGCAGCATATTCCACTGTCAAACAGCTCTTATCATCAGGAAGTTCTTCCTAATGTTTAGGTGCAATCTCCTTTCCTGTAGTCTGATTGCTGCTTTGTGGCTTCTTTTATTGTTAACTGCACTGATTCTGTCCCCATATTTCCCAAACCCCACCACTGGCAACTCCTGGTTAAATATCTCCTTGTCCCCCCAACCTGTTTATAGCTATGCAGAAAGGAAACAATACAACTTGTTGGGAGGACAGAAGGTATTGTTGTTGCCCTCCAGCACTTTGAAGCTCAGCAAGTGTGACTTGCCCAAAGTCACCCAGTAGACTTTCATGACTGAATGAGGATTTGAACCCTGCTCTCCCAAAATCCTAACTGAGCATTCAAATCACTTCATCAAATCACTACAGCTCATTTTAGTGGGGGCAAAATGCATTGCAGCATAACATTGCCATCCAGTGTATTGTACATACTATCATCAATAGTTGTACCTTTTCCTTTTTTGTGGTTAGGATGGGTGGAAAATTCAAGAAGACAAGACAAGAATTCAGCAGCTCTCACCTACCAAAACCAAATGGAGACCAAAAAAGAAATTTTGGTTAAAGGTGTGTACTTCACTCACATTGACTGAGACCGTACATTGTGTTTATATGCTGTAAATCTATACTCATATAGTTACACAACAGTTGCATTGCCTTTCTGCTTAATGTCATCATTGTGCAAAGTCAATATGCTTGCTTATGTCTCATAATGCAATGGAGAATGCACAATGGCTGTTTCTACAATACCAGTGAATCAAATAGTACATTGTACACTGTAGCAAATAGTTACATATCTTCCAAGAACCTGAAACTGAATATGAAATTATTACACTTGCAGAACTCAGCTGATGCAGCCATGAATTGACTAAATCCAATGCACAATGGCCAGAAAAATACACCAATATGTGTAGGAAACTGTGCAGAGATCCATGACAACAAGATGATTCTGCCAAGCCAACTCTGTGTTGCCAATCAAAATTATCCTAATGTTTAACTAGTGCGATATTGCTAAAGCACTTTAGTACTTTAACTATAACTCCTTGATAGTAACAAAGAAGGCTCAGTGGAAATTGGTGAGCATAAATTTATGAAATGTTGTGTGAGTTTAAATATGACACATTATGAGGAGGAGGGGGGAGGAGGAAGAACATAAGGGAGGGAAATGCCAGATATTTTGAAAAAGTTTGGATGCAAAGCTGGAAATATGCAGGTAAAATCAAAACAAAAAGAGCTGGAAACTCTCAGTACCCACCGAGACTTCCTTTTTACTTCTGGATGAGCCCACTGTTGCTTCTTTTTGATACTTATTGTGTTGTTGTTGTGTCTCTCTAAGTCATTTTTTAACTTATGGTGAGCTTAAGACAACCCTATCATAGGGTTTTCTTCGTAAGTTTCTTCAAACAGGATTTCCCATTGCCATCCTCTGATATTAAGAGAGTGTGGCTAAGGCCACTCTTTTGAATCCCATTCTGGAAGAAAGGCAGGATATAAAGCTAATAAATACATTTAAAAAGGGCTTATTCTTGGACTTCACCCACAGCTCTCAGGTTTTTGACATTACTGGAGCAGTACAGGAAGCATTCCTGCAGCAGTGGCTTCCATGCTTTTAAATCAAATCAGAAGAGGGCTTTCATATGACATGGGAGCCATTTTTCCCTGGTGCAAACCCATGCCATTCTGGGAATGTATGAAGGAACCATGTACTTGACATTGGCTGAATGGGAACAGTCAACTTCTGAGTGTAACTTCACCAAAGTACAGAGGGGTAAGGCATAGGCAATTTGGGAGAGTAAAGCCATAGATTAATGGTAGAGCACACTGCAAGCAGAAGAAGGTCTATAGTTCAATCTCTGTCATAATCAATGATGGACAAAAAAGAATCAACTTAAAACCATGGAGATCCACTGCCAGCCAGTGTCAACAATATCGGTCTAGATGCAATAGTCACTGGATTCAACAAAAGGCAATTTTCTGATATATTACAAAGAATCCTCTTTTCTTTCTTTCTTTCTCTCTCTCTCTCTCTCTCTCTCTCTCTTTTCTTTTCTTTTTAAACTCCCCCCTCCATCATTTGAAGGAACACATTGTGCTGAATCTCTTATCGAAGTCTTTGTAATCCACTTCAAAAGTTTGATGGGGTTTTGAAGTCATTTTCTTCCCCTAAGTAAATCACGGTTTTCATTGCATTTCCAATGTTCAAAGTAACGCCCCTTCAGCTGCTATTATGATCACTTTCAAGATGGACAGATAAGTGTGCACTCTAGTATGTATGCAAAGAAACCCCTCAAAATGTTTCCTTCAAAAGTTCCAGGCAGCTTTAGGATCAAATTTCACCCATTTTATAGGTTGCTGTGGCAACTGATCAGCTTTGTCGACATTTTATGCCGTTTTTTAAAGGCATGTTTAAATCTAATGTAAAAATATATATAATCCATAGCATGAAAGGAAAGAACAGCTGAGGGTTGGAACAGTGTGAGCTGACATGTCAGACAGTAGCCAGACAAAGCGACGCAGGCACCGTCTAACAAAAAAAAGGAAGGAAGGAAGGAAGAAAAAAAGTAACAACTGAATGCTGTCAACAAAATCCCCAGCACAAGCCAGCTGTTCACTCTCATCAGAACTTGGAAGGGGGGAGGAAAGCAAAATGGAAATTCCAGGGCTAAAGATTAAATTTACAAATGGGAGGGGGGGGACTTTCATATCGAAGGGCTGAATAAGATTTCAGAGAAAACAGACCCTTTATGGGGTCCTTAATCCAAAACGTTGGACTCTGCTCTGGATGAAGTGCACTTCCCTGGGAAGCAAATAATGTTTTACTTAGTGCTTGAAAACGTATCTGGCAGTATCTGTGTTGGCCATGTAGTAAAGTACAATAACATCAAAAATCCACAAAACAGTGATACTGTACTTCTGCTGGCCAACCAAAATATACAAAATACATGTTGCAAGCTTTTGAAACTTCGATGGCTTCTTCATCAGACAAAGTCCTGAGAACTGAGGCAATTTGGATCTCAAGACAAGCATCTTTTTTTGTCTTGCTAATGGAGCATTTTCCCCTGAAGTGCCCACATGGCCAGATGAAGGAAGAGATTACATGAATGTCCTTCCAACAACACCTGAACTGAGAACAGCAACATATTCAAAGTGTGGGCTTGTGACTAACATCATCATACATATTTTTTTTCCCTCTATTATTTTAAATACCTTTACCTGATGAAGAAGACAGTTCAGCTTTGGAATAACACGTATTTTGGTTGGCTAATAAAGATATCACTGTTTTGTGGATTTTGATTGCTATTGTTCTTATCTAGGGCTATAAAGTTTGCATCCAATGTTGCAATACTGCTGAGTATCTTTTTTATTTGTTTATTCCTTATTGAATTTTAAAATACAAAAAACATAACATGGTATTTGGCAATTCCGAAGCTTCACGAGCTTCCAAATTTTACATCTTCTAATTTGTATTTATCTCTAAAGTATAAGATTAGACAATCGATAATAGTAAAAAAAAAAAAACCCTGTATCTATATTTTTGTTTATTTTTGTCCTTATAAATATATATTTCTATAATATATTTAATCATCTCATATACTACGTTTCATCCTGCTTTTGAGATCAGTCTCCACTTGTATTATTTTTCCATGGCCTAATGCTTTCAGTATACTATCCTTTTTATCTTTCTCTGTAACAGAGTTAACCTTATCCCCCCAAGTCCTAGTTAGATATTTTGTCATAGCTTCTTGCTGAGTATCATACGTAGAAGAGTCCTATAGTTGAGGAGGGAGCAAGCTTGTTTTCTGCTGCTCCAGAGAAGAGGACCCGGAACAATGAATGCAAGCTACAGGAAAAGAGATGCCACTCAACATTAGGAAGAACGTCCTGACAGTAAGGGCTGTTCGACAGTGGAACACACTCCTTCCTCAGAGTGTAGTGGAGTCTCCTTCCTTGGAGGTCTTTAAGCAGAGGTTAGATGGCCATCTGTCAGGGATGTTTTGATTTGGATTTCCTGCATGGCAGGAGGTTGGACTGGATAGCCCTTGCGGTCTATTCCAACTCTATGATTCTATGATTCTATGAGTTAAGTCCTGCATTGGCACCTCATTGGACACATAGAACTTTGGGGAGAGATGGTATGTGTTCAAAGCTAAACAGTAAAGAAAGTGGAGAGGAAGAAAATCTGAATTTCCAATTTGAAATGTGGTGCTGGAGAAGAATTCTACAGATAGCATGAGCTGCTAGAAAGTTCAGTAAATGGGCCCTAGAACAAGTCAAACCTGAATTCTCCCCAGAAGCCAAGATTACTAAACTGAGACTGCTGTGCTTTGGACATATCATGATTTGTAATTGGTTGACTTGGCCAAACCCAAAGGGTGCTCAACAATGGCTCCTTTTCATCCTGGAGAGAAGTGACCAGTGGGGTCGCACAAGGCTCTGTCCTGGGCTCAGTGCTATTCAACATCTTTATCAATGACTTGGATGACGGAATTGGGGGTATACTTATCAAATTTGCAGATGACACCAAATTAGGAGGAGTAGCTAATACCCCAGAGGACAGGATAAAAATTCAAAATAACCTGAACAGACTAGAAAGCTGTGCCAAAGCTAACAAAACGAGTTTCAACATGGGGAAATGCAAGGTACTGCACTTAGGGCAGAAAAATGAAATGCACAGATATAGGATGGGTGAATGAAATAATGTGTGAAAGGGATCTAGTAGACCACAAGTTGAACATGAGACATCAGTCCGATGCGGCAGCCAACAAGGCCAATGCGGTTTTAGGCTGCGTCAATAGAAGTATAGTGTCTAGATCAAGAGAAGTAATGGTGCCACTCTATTCTGCTCTGGTCAGGTCTCATCTGGAATATTATGTCCAGTTCTGGGCACCACAATTCAAAAAGTACATTGAGAAACTGGAGTGTGTCCAAAGGAGGGTGACTAAAATGGTGAAGGGTCTGGAAACCATGTTCTATGAGGAACGACTTAGGGAGCTGGGGATGTTTAGCCTGGACAAAAGAAGGTTAAGAGGTGATATGATAGCCCTGTTTAAATATTGGAAGGGATGTCATATTGAAGAGGGAGCTAACTTGCTTTCTGCTGCTCCAGAGACTAGGATGTGGAGCAATTGATGCAAGCTACAGGAAAAGAGATTCCACCTCAACATTAGAAGGAACTTCCTGACAGTAAGGGCTGTTTGATAGTACAACAAACTCCCTCAGAGTGTAGTGGAGTCTCCTTCCTTACAGGTTTTTAAACAGAGGCTGGATGGCAATCTGTTGGGGATGCTTTGATTGAGATTTCCTGCATGGCAGGGGGTTGGACTGGATGGCCCTTGCAGTCTCTTCCAACTTTATGATTCTATGACATCACTCCCTAGAAAAGACAGTAATGCCTGGCAAAGCAGAAGACAGTAGGAAAAGAAGACTGTTTTAAGGTGGAGAGACTCAATCAAATCACAGTCCTGAGTTTGCAAGACCTGAGCAGGATGGTTGATAATAAGGTGACTTGGAGGTCTCCCATTCATAGAGTAACCAAAAGTTGAAGTCAACTGAAATGATGCCATGTGGAAGATAGAGCAAATTTGTTTTCTGCTGCTCCAAAAATTGGAACATGAACTAATAGGTTGAAATAATAATAAGAAAACAAGTCTACCTAAACATTATAAAGAATTATTTTCTACAATAGCTCTTTAACAGTAAAATACACTTCCTCAGATGATGGTGGCCTGTCCACCTTTGGAGGTGTTTACAAAAATCTTGGATGGCCATCTCTCAAGAGTAGTTTAATTATGTATTTCTGCATGGCAGGAGACTGTACTGGATGCCCTTTATGCTCCCCTCCAATTCTGTGATTTCACTGCTGCTGCTTCTCTCAGGTTCTGGTGCCTCAGAAAGTCACCTCATGTTTTCCTAAAGATGGGGTCAGCCCTATAGAAATGTGTATATGTAGTTTCTTGTTCTCTTGGAGGAAAAAAAAATCCTACTCAAGTGTGTGTGTTTGTGTCTTCAGATCACCTGCTGACCTAGGTCCCATGAGTAATTGTTGCCACCACCACCACCTGAATGCAGAATGTAGCTGCCTGAACTATTTATAGATTTTTAGTAAACACAAACAGTCCCAAATGGGGAGTTCAGGAAAGGCTGTGTGCTCGAATGAGTCACATAATTTGAACCTCTCCCCAAAGAGGGAGAGATCACACATTATATGGTTGTTCAAGACTGGAGCATGTAAGCATTCACACTTCACTGTGCTTATTGAGTTCCATTTTAACAGAGTCATCTTCCTGGGCTCCTCGATATACACATCTCTGAAAACTTCAGTCCGGACAATAGCATTTTATCCAAGAATGAAAAGGCATATTAAGGTCAACTGGCCATGTGTCAGCTAGCAATTCCATACACTTCAAGCTGGTCCAGAATTCATATCAAAATACTAGCTTAGCATTCAGTAGAGATAGAAGGATGAGCTCTAGAGAAAGCAGAGGATTTCCCCTGTGTATCTCAATTACTGCACCACATGTGCTGCATTTCATGGTGAAAAGTTTTGGGTATTCAGCATTCGGAAGATCTTAGTGACACCTGTGGCTAGCTAAGCCAGCCTGTGAGCTAAATTACACATTCTGGCCTGTTGTGTGCATTCATCTGTAGATGTCCTAAGAAATAGCCAAGTGTTAGAGTTCAGAACCAGCTCCCTTGGAGCAATTTGAACTATTGGGCTTGTTCAATAATCATATCCTTTGAATATTTTTCCCCAAACTAAAACAGTTGTAAGCAGAAGGAATTAGTAACTTGAGAACTTAGTAACTTGAGCTAGACCTACATTACAAACAGTAGGGGGCAAAGCCAATCTGTTCATTTTAACCTCATTGAAGAAAAAACAATTGCTAGGTGGCAAACCATTAATGATGGACATCCTGTATTTTAGGGATGAAAAGATATTTGCATTGCATTGACTAAAAGCAACATTTAGATTTGTCTAATTTGTAGTCTGCAAGACTGTTAAGCAAATGCATGCACTTAGGTTTCTGTTTCCCATCATAGGGGAAAATGCAACAAAAATACACTTTCAAAAATGTGTTCCTTAGGAAAGTAAGAATGAAAAGTATGTACAGTTGAAAATAATGTGTTCAAAATGTATACATTTTTAGGGAAAGGTACAGAAAAATCAATGAATTTATGTGCAGAAAAAAAATTAAAACTCACAGTTTGATATGTTCCTAAATTGGTACAAGCTTTGAGGTAGAAATCAGAGAACCTTCATCAATTCAGGTTGTACTAATTTGCACACTCCTGCCTAACAACCATAAGCATATGAAGGCTATGCATTCATATCTGGAATGCTTGGCCATAGAGTGAAAGAAGCAGTGCATAAATTAGAAGACAAAGATATGCCTAACCTCGTGTCCTACATGCCTCAATGTCTATTAGAAAACTTGGTTTATTGCTACCCAACCCCAGAATAATGAGACCAGACACTGAAATGTGATAAAACAGGTCCATTTATTGACCTATTTAATAAATTCTCAACGGAACCGCAACTAATATCTAACAACAACCAAGTTTTGGAGAAGTTGCATTCAGTGCCTTTCCCTAGACCACCTCTGCAGTTTATCTGGATGATAACACCTGAGCCCTCAATGACAACCCAAAAACCGGGTTATTCACTAGCCGGCCCACTTCAGGAAGTCTAACCAGATCTTCACTCCCAATGGGGCTTATATTTCAAGCCAGACCTAAGGGTAATTTCTTTCTGCCACCTCCCAGGTCGCAAGGCCTAAAGAGGTGGTTCCAGAAATGTCCCTTCCACCCAAACGGTGTCCAAGATGCTCACTGAAATATAATCCAAATATTTATGCCAAAGTTAGGTATTTATACAAACCCAATCATCAAACATGTTAAGGAAAATCTATTATCAAGACTCACCCAAGCCAATTTCCCATATGACACTAGAAACAGTATAGAGTAGGCAAACAACCTGTGGAAAAGGTGGGGGGGATCCTACCCGGTCCCTAGACAACCAAGAAAACTTCATACTATACCAATGGTGGGTGGGTGGGTCAATTTCTTCACAGCAATGAGGCTAAGGGAGCAATATGGCAAACCCTTGCCTCAGACCATGTTCCCAAAACCTCCCACCATGGCAACCTAGCCATGACATGATTTTATGTCAATTCTCTCATGCCAGGGGAAGGCAGCAAACAGCCCATTCCCACTCCAACTCCTCTGTTGTGGAAGGGGGTGGGGTGGCCATTAGCTTAAAACTTGTTTTTAGTTCCAATTAGAATAGAACCACTTAATCAATTGGATTTGCCTATGTGCTCATT
Organism: Sceloporus undulatus; assembly: GCF_019175285.1. Taxonomy (NCBI): domain Eukaryota; kingdom Metazoa; phylum Chordata; class Lepidosauria; order Squamata; family Phrynosomatidae; genus Sceloporus; species Sceloporus undulatus. The sequence goes on from NC_056524.1 coordinate 15,834,207, forward strand.
CACCATTTGACATTTAATTGAATAGGTCTAGTCTAATTTGGGTTGCCTCATCATACAGTTTCCATGGTAAAAAGTGATTTGCAAGTTACTCCTTCTCTGTAGTACTTGTGTTTATTGTGTGCTTCCAAATTGTTTCTGACTTATGACGACCCTATGGGGAACCTATCACAGGGTTTTCTGGGGCTGAGAGTGTGTGATTTGCCCAAGGTCCTCCAATGGGTGCCAATAGCTGAGTAAGAAATTAAACCCTGGTTTCCAATAGTCCAGTGCTCAGACCATTCCCTGTGTAGTACTGAAGAGATGCCTACTTCCATTGTCTCTGAGAGGTCTTCCACCAGTGTCACCTCACACTACTGCTGCTGCCCAATAGCTGTTTGGCACATTTAGTCTGACTTCTCAGAAAAAGCCTGTCTGATGTGGGAGGCTCTATCAGTAGCAATGCTACCATTAACATAGTTTCGTGGCTAAGAGGAGCATGCAGTCCCACCACCACAGAAAAGTAATGTCGTGATGGTATTGACCAAATGACCAAACTAAGGCTATCATACTTTGGACATATCATGACATAACATGACTCATTAGAAAAGATGATTCAGAAAGTATTGACTGCTCCTCCTTCTGAGACAGAGTACAGAATGTTGCTTTTTGCTCTCCGCACTGACAAAATTTGCTGATATGTCATAAAGTGTGCTGGCCTTTTCAACCCCATATCATAAAAAGAAAACCTAGGAAGAAATAATAATGTGCTACAATTGCACAAACCTTTCAGCAGAGGGTGGATTTAATTAGGACTTTGCTCCCATGAAATTACCTTTTTCATATTAGTTTTCCAGCACTAACTGGCTCAGAGTAATTTCCCTAGGGAGTTTCCTGCATGGTAAGAGGAAGGTTGCTCTTATCAGCCAGAGGAGGAGGATGGAGAGCTACCAATATGCAGATGGCCAAATATGGAATCACATATTTCCCACCAGTATAAAAAGAAGTTGTTTTCCCTATCCATGCACACTTCACTATTTTCCATAATTATACATCTTTTCTCCTCTGCTCAGCATTTTCTATATTTTTCTTCCCCCTCAATCTTTTTATGGCCCAGTATAAACAATGACACCACACCTGCACAAAAAATTAAGGTCCTTGGCTTCACTTTTTAACTTGTTATGGTTGAATCAGTAACTTACCAAGATATCAACCATCTGAGTTTCAGGATCTGCCAGTAATAATACTAAGCAGTAAACAATGTCTATGCATACCTGGTATAACTTTCAGAGACAGCCTAAGAGAGTGATTTGAACCACTTTTGTTCATAAATTTTTCTGTGCCACATTTTCACAGTCACTTTCAATGCAAAAATCACTATTTCTGTGGAATTGAATTCTTCAAGAATTATCCAGTGATCATTATACTTAGTCTACTTAACTAAACAGAGAGGCCAAAATTCATCACTCCACCTTACATCTCAGGTGGATGTGACAGTCAGGAGCACCTGTTATCAGCTTCGGCTGATATGCCAGCTGCGACTCTACCTGGGCCGGGGGACCTTGAAATGGTGGTACATGCCCTGGTAACCTCTCGGTTGGATTTCTGTAATGCGCTCTACATGGGGCAACCCTTGTACCAAACCCGGAAGCTTCAATTAGTACAGAATATGTCAGCTAGGTTGGTCACTGGATGCTCCAGGACTAGCCATATAACACCTATCTTGCAAGATCTACATTGGCTGCCCATTTGCTTCCGGGCGCAATACAAGGTGTTGGTTATTACCTATAAAGCCCTAAATGGCTTGGGCCCAGGGTACTTGGAGGACCGCCTCTCCCCATATAATCTGGCCCGCACTCTCAGATCGGTCGGGAAACATTTGTTGAAGGTTCCTAAGTTGAAAAATACTTCTTCTGCACAAAGGGCATTTTCCATTTCGGCCCTGCAGCTTTGGAGCTCCCTTCCCGATGAGCTCCGCTCCGTCACCTCCCTTGATCTTTTTAGGAAGGAATTAAAGACCTTTCTCTTCCGACAAGCTTTCCCCCATGTGCCCTGATTACATGCTGTTCTCTCCTGATATGCAATGGTACTATCTAGCTAGCTTGTCTTTTTTGGTTTTAACGCTTGTTGGAGATTTTATAGTGTTTTAAAGTATTGGTTATTTTTATGATGTTTTTATACTGTATGTTTTTATATTGCATATTGTGTTACATTTTTTCCCCTTGCTGTACCCCGCTTTGATCTATTTTTGGAAAATCGGGTTATAAATAAAAAATATTATTATTAAAATAAAGCTACTTTGGGTCACTTTGGAGGTATGCTGTTTAAATGATGCATGCGCCCTAAGAGGCCGGAAACCTGGCCATAGCCATGCTACAGTCCTAAGGAATGGAGTGCAGCTTTGGCACAACCTCTGGCCTCTTAAGATGTGTGTGTCATTTAAACAGCATACCTCCAAAATGACCCGAAGCAGCTTTATTTTAGCTTGTGTGTTTGGGCCCTTAGTAACATCTCCTGGCCCAAACCCCTTCCATCTTACCTTAGCAACCAGCAGCTACTGTAGGTCAACAGGAGAACAAATCCTAGTCACAAACAACAACTGCTGCCCAGTTAGGAAGGATTGGGGGACTTATACAATCACGACATATTCCTTACACTATTGCAACAATGTGAATATGTAGGGGGGATCATGAATATGAATCTATTATGGATGTGAAACTCTATATAACTGTGGTCATGAATTCAAGCCAACAAATTTTCAGTTAGAAAGGCAGACAGGCAGGCAGGCAGGCAGACATGGCCAAAATTCTTCACCAGAGGCTACAGTTTGTAACTTTACAGTGTTATAGCTATGTCTCTGACAGAACACACAACCCTTTTAGTGGATTGCAGTGATGCATATTGGAGCATCTTTCATAGTGTCCTGTTGTGCAATGGATGTTCTCAATGAATCCCATAACTTTCTGGTGTTCATTGCACAATGAGTCCCATAGAACTTTGATACTCATTGCTCAGCATGACCTTTAGCACAATGGCCCCACTGTTGGCTCCATTTGTTCAACTGTCCTAGAGGCTTAACTATGTTTCTGCTCCCCTCCTGAGATTATGAGTATTATGTTATGTTGTGATTTACCTTTACAAAATCGTAAATCAGTTTACAATGGCATAAATACCTAACAGGAGGCCAGCTAGGGACCCCTCTAAGTTTAAATGGTTGTTGCTATTTTCCCCTTCCTTGCTTGCTTCCACTCCTCCCATTCTTACTTACTTTGGCCTGATACAGACAGGCCAAAATAAAACTGCTTCGAGTCACTTTGCAAGTATGCTATTTAAATGATACATGCGTTCTAAGAGTCCAGAAACCACACCAAAGCTAAGCTCCAGTCCTAAGGACTGGAGTGCAGCTTTCGTGCAGTTTCCAGACTCTTAGGACGCATGCATCATTGAAACACCGTACCTCCAAAGTGACCTGAAGCAGCTTTATTTTGGCCTGTCTGTATGGGGCCTTTCTTTGGGGGTGAGGTGGGCTTGCTTGCTTCAAGATAGGGTTCCATCTTGAAAAATCTGTCACTCATTTTTGATATGCTCCCCAAAAATGTAATATTCCTGAAGTATTTTTTTTTCTGTCCCACAAACAAATTTGTGGGGACTATTTTGCACATTTTCCAGCTGTGCACATTTTTGCATGCATTTTCCCCACAGATATGAAAATATTTTCTTATACACATGTTCAAAATATAAGGTCTGAGATCCTTACAAAAGGGCTTAAGTCCATATGACATTTGAAGAACTGTTGTCCAAAAAGAATTTTTCCAAACTCTCTTGCCAAGATAGATAAGTGCTTCCACAACTGGTAAAAACCAAAACAAAATATGTTAGTTTATTTGTTTCAAACTTACTGAGAGTTCTTCCTGCTGTTTTTCTCATTTTTGATGAGATGTGGTTGAATCAGAGATAAGTCTCTTAGATCAGAATAAAACACTCATTTCACCTTCTAGAATAACCTAAAATTGAATATCTGTTTGTTGCCAAAACAGGGGAGCTCTCTAGCTCTCTGTCTCTCTTTCTCTGTACATATATTTATATTCATTGTACTATTTTTTAAGTGAGGTACCTAAAGTATAATTTTTGACAAGCTGTAATATATGGCAGGATCATGTGGGAAACCACATGAAAGTTGCATATTTGTAGAGAATGCTAGCTAGATGACTTCCATATGCTTATGATTTGATTTTGGGACATGTTAGAAGATTTGAGGTAAAGATATAGTCTTGAGCTGAGCAATATAGTTAGCAAGCACATCCACAGGAAGCTTGTAATGACTAAGTGCTTTTGGATCATCTGTGGGTCAGTAGTCAAGGATGTTCTGGGTGTCTACATTGTGTTTCTACCTATGAAAACACTGGGGATACCAGTAAAAGTAATCATCATTAGTATTATTGTCATTGTTGTTCACATTTCACTTTTTATCACAGTTTCCCAAGACAGCATACATGATCCTCTTCATCATATTTATCCTCACATCAGACATGCAAGGTAGATGACACTGGAAAAATAGGTCTTACAATATGGTTCTACCTCTTTGGCCATAGTAGTAGGAACACATTCTGTTCATAGTTGTATAAGTTAAATTCTAAAAGTGTAACCATTTCACATGCTAAATCCTATTGATATTCTGAACATGAGTAGCACTATTAAATAAGTTAATTTTTTTTCTATTTCTTGATTCAGCAATCAATTAATTGGGTCCATGTGAGTTGGGACTAAGTAGTTGGATTCCAGGCATGCACATTTTTGGATGATGCATAACTATTCATAATTGCCTTCATTGAGAGGGCCGAGCCATTGCACTTTTCCACTTGGACAAAGGGCAATAAGCAATTATACAATCAGTTGCACAGTGTCGGTATTCGGCAGCACAATCACTATGTAACTATGGGCCCGAACAGACAGGCCAAAATAAAGCTGCTTCATGTCACTTTGGAGGTGTGCTATTTAAATAACACACACATCATAAGAAGCCAGAAAGCTGTGCCAAAGTGTGGCTTTGGTGTGGTTTTCAGCCTCTTAGGAGGCATCAGTTAAACAGCGTACCTCCAAAGTGACCCGAAGCAGCTTTATTTTGGCCTGTCTGCTTGGGTCCTATGAGTGTAGATTTACACTAATGCAAACACAACATATATTCTTGGCTAGTATTTTGCTTCAAAGTTTAGTGGGAACTTGAACCTTGGTCTCCTCTGACTACCATAGAATCATAGAATAATCGAGTTGGAAGAGACCGCAAGGACCATCCAGTCCAACCCCCTGCCATGCAGGAAATCCAAATCAAAGCATCCCCAACAGATGGCCATCCAGCCTCTGTTTAAAGACCTCCAAGGAGGTCTACACTCCGAGGGAGTTTGTTCCACTGTTGAACAGCCCTTACTGCCAGGATGTTCTTCCTAATGTTGAGGTGGAATCTCTTTTCCTGTAGCTTGCATCCATTGCTTCGGGTACTGTTCTCTAGAGCAGCAGAAAACAAGCTTGCTCCCTCCTCAATATGCCATCCCAATATTTAAACAGGGCTATCATATCACCTCTTCACCTTCTCTTCTCCAGACTAAACATCACCAGCTCCCTAAGGCGTTCCTCATAGGGCAAGGTTTCCAGACCCTTCACCATTTTAGTCGCTCTCCTTTGGACATGCTCCAGTTTCTCCACATCCTTTTTAAGTTGTGGTGCCCAGAACTGGACACAATATTCCAGGTAGGGCCTGACCAGAGCAGAATATACCGTACAGGCTTTCCACAAGATGGTCTTTTGCAACGTATTTTTATGCTGATTTGCAACAATGAATTCTTGTTTGCTTCAGAAACATTTACAGAAATACATTCTATGCATTTTTACCTTCTGTATAAGCCAGTGGTAATCAACACATATTTGGTGGTAGATTTCAAAAATATAGCCATGCTAATCTGGAATATTAGTATGTAAATAAATTTTGTAGCACCTTTGAGACTAACTATGCAAAAGAAGTTGACTTGGTCATCAAAACTATGCATCATGCATCTGAAGAAGTAGACCAAGTCTACAAAAGCTTATGCTACAACTTCTTTCACACAGTTAATGTAAAGTGTTTTACAAGATTTCTTTGCATACACCTGTTTTGGTGGTAGAGAGCCAGTGTGGTGTAGTGGTTTGATAGCAGGACTAAGACACTGGAGATCAGGGTTTGATTCCCCATTCAGTCATGGAAACCCTCTGGATGACCTGGCCGAGTCATATACTCTCAGCCCCAGAAAACCCCATGTTATGTTCACTTTAGGATCACCATAAATTGGAAATGACTTGAAGCCACATGACAACAACAAATTTTGATGGTAAGAACCATATATATTACATGTAACCATTCTTGCTTTTCACTGTGCTAATCTTACTATCAGAGGCAAACCTACTTCAAGGAAGGTTTGGGTGGCAAATTCTGAGCATCTTGAAATACAACCTAGGAGTGAAACAGACCCGAAGATGGATTGAGGCTGCAGGGAATACACACTGCGGCCCCAATCCACCTTTTCTCCAGCTGAAAAAGGAGCAGAAAAGATCCACTCTTTTTTCAGCAAGGGAAAAGGTGGTGTTTCTTGTCCCTCTGCAGCCCCAAGCTGGCTTCCATATGCTGCAGCAGCATGTAGCATGCACCATCATGTCTTAAAAGCTCCCATGTCTGGGTGGCGATGTCCAGGCAGCTTCAGGGTGGTATGAGAGCATGCAGCATATAAACGGTGTGTTCCCAAGCCACCCAGACAGAGGCTTTTACAGTCAGTCTGTTTCACCCCATGACAGAAAAGAGAAAGACCTATCTATTCCATGGATTGCATCCTTCTAAGATGTCCTCCCACACAATATCCATTGGAAACTTAGCTTTACTTTTTCATAGTTCCTGCTACTTTTGATGAAGCTTCACCAGGAGAACTTTCCAGTTGATTGTGTCCCATGTAAATGAATTCTTTACATTGGGTACTCCTTTTTAATTTATTATTATTATTATTATTAACCTTTATTTATAAAGCGCTGTAAGTTTACACTTTTTAAGCATCTAAATTTACTATGCCCACTTACAGAATCACAGGACTGTATCCTTTTGTTGGTCCAAATTACAGTAGACCTCATGAATATTTAGTATTCTCCTTTCTTGGCTTACCAAACAAGAATTGATTAAATGGGTCTATTCCATAATAACCAACCAAATTCAGGCCATAAAGTTGGAAGAACCCCTAAGGTCATCTTATCAAACTCACTAGCACTACTGGAATCTACAGTTAAAGCATCCCTAACAGTTTTCCATACAACCTCCAACAAAAGAGAACTTACCACTTAACAGACCATTTATTTCACAGTTTTACAGTACTTATAAGTTTAAACAAGAGATTCTTCCCATTGCTTAGCAGGTATCTCCTTTTTTGTGACTGAAAGCCATTCAAGAGACTTCACTTTGATGTCCATATTCTAATATTAATAGGAGTGAAAAGAATATTCTAAAATATTTGAAATATTTTTTGAAAAAAACATGTTTTCAGCTACTGAAAAATTCTGATGAGAAGAATCCTAGAGTGATGAAAATGTTTGCAATTTGGGACTTATTATGCACAAAATTTGCATGTGACTGTTTGGCACAGAAAAAAACGTATTTTACAGAAAGAGAAGCATTTTTGCACAGGAAACAGGAATATTGTTCTTTCTGCAGAAGATGCTGTTTTCTGAGCAAAAAAAAAAAAGGTACAGACAAATCTTGTACCCATGAAATGTTGAATTGCGAATAGGCTTCGAAAACTCTGTACAATATTTTGTTGCAACAGGGTGATAATTGTTAATTCCTTTGACAAGAAATTTAGTGAATAATTATATTCCTAAATGTCAACAAGAGGAATCTGCAACAAAATACGTATTGCAGTATTTTCAACATGTTCCATTCCATCCTCCTGTATCCTAATTTTCCTTGGCCAGTAAGAAGGCTTAGTCTTCAGTGGGGGTTTCTCCTCATAGGATATTTCTTTTAGAAGCCCTTTCTCATCCCGCCCCCATACATATATGCACATGTGCATGTACACATACCCCAATATTTCCTTCTTGTGTGTGAATGGTATTGTTATTTATGTTTGCTTGGTTGGTTTTTTGGCTATATTAAGGTGCAGCAAATGGTTTTTCCTGGTTCTTAAATTCTTCCTTGTCCTGTGGTGGTTTCAAGGTAAGTTCTACTCAAGTAATGCTGAAAGCCTCCAGAGAATTAAATTCCTTTCTCTGCTGAACAGGTGGCTGTTGTTTTACTTATATATTTCCAAAGGTCTCAGCCCCTGCAACACATTATGTACAAGCCAACATTCATGAAAACACTCAATTCCCTAGGGGTGTGCTTTCAGAAGACACAGAAAAACAGGTGCCTGCCATTTTTCTGTTTTCTCTTGCTTTCTTTGGAGAGAAGCTCTGTTTTTCAGGAAAGGCTCAATTAGACATTCTTGGGTACTTCCCGTCATCCTTTTTCCCCCATTGTGCTTTTAGCTGAGGAAACAAGGCTATTTAGTTCTTAATTTGGAGGGGGGGGACGCCACAAGAACAACAACATACAGCATTATTGATACATACCACCCACCATGGGGAGTAGGAGACTACAATGGTTATTTCTTCAACTGTTGCCATCAAATATTTCCAGGACAGCTGCTAGGATAAGATAAAATGCCATTCTGGTCTTGCCAACACTATGAGCAAAGGGAAGGAAACCAGAGCCCATTAAAACAGAAGGGAAACCTTTATGCCCTGAAGCTCAGTTCCTTGGCTCCATGCCATCAAAACTGAATGACAAGTGCCCCAAATTGGACATCGTCATCAGAGTGATCCTGGCTTCCAGAAGGGAAAAAAGAATTTCAAAGATCCCAAACTGTTTCAGAATACAGGGAAGCCCCTACCCCATGAATCTAATTGCAAGTATCAAGTTAATGTCATATTGGTTTGTGGTAATGCCACTTAAAAAGATTGGAGTGAAACACTTCAAGATAAGTTTAGATAGGAGGATGGAGCCAGGGCATGAAGCAGACACAAGGAAGCAGGAGCTGAGTTTGACTGAGAGAATTGAGTCAGGAGACAGCCGAGACTAATAATGTTGAAGATTAGCTTTAGCTGTAAATAATTTTAAGCAACTGTGAATAGATCCAAAGATAGCAGGCTCACAAATCTCTGTGAAACAACAACACATGGTCATAAAACACTGATTCAGTATATGTGGAGAGAGAGAGTGAGTGAGAGAGAGAATGGATAACTGTTGTGTGAATAGGAAAGAAAGAAGAAATGGAAAAAAGAAAGGATAGATTGTGTAGAAAGGTGTGAGGCAGAAGGTAAGGTGTAGGCTTACCTTATTATGTATCCAACTGGCCTCTGCTTCCCTTCCTCCCTCACGACTTGTTTTAAAATACTCTACATACATGTAATGAAATGAGACTCTCCTTAAATAGGCTTGTCTTTGGGCTGTCCTTTCTAGAATATTCATCCAGCCACATGATCCTGTGTGTACTCTGTGTGTGTGTGTGTGAGAGAGAGAGAGAGAGAGAGAGAGAGAGAGAGAGAGAGAGAAGAAAGGGTGGCAGAAAAGAAAGGGTTTCATTCCAAACCAATTTGGGTTTTGCCCATTCACTGTTGGTACGTGGTCCCCAATGACTTTTCATGAGTGAATGTAGACCTTGACTTGAAACATGATGAATGGCTTGATGGAAAAAGGATGGATGGGTGGGTGGGTGGGTGGTGTGTATAGGAACCAGTGACATGGGGGTGTGGGTCTGTATGAGAGAGAGAGAGAAAAAGGAAGAATCAAGAGCTGAGTTTTTTAGCTTGCCTGCCATGGTTAAGATGGATTTTCTTGTTATAGCTTTGTTTGCTCACAATGTTGAATAGCTCTCACTGTCAGGAAGTTCTTCCTAATGTTGCATTGGAATCCCTTTTCCTGTAGCTTGCATCTATTGTTCCGTGTTCTAGTCTCTGGAGCAGCAGAAAACAAGCTTGTTCCATCCTCAATGTGACACCCCTTCAAATACTTAAACGGGGCTATCATACCACCTCTTGCCTGGAAAAGAGATGATTAAGAGGTGATATGATAGCCCTGTTTAAGTATTTTAAGTATTTGAGGGTTTGAAGTGTTTAAGTACTTGAAGGAGTGTTTCATTCTCACAATATATGGCTTTGGTGAACATCGTTGTTGTTGTTATTGTTGTTGCTGTTGTGTGCCTTCAAGTCATTTCTGACTTATGGCAACATACCCTAAGGGTTTTCTTGGTAATATTTGTTCAGAAGTGGATTGCCCTTGCCTTAAACTGAGGCTGAGAGCATGTGACTTACCCAAGGTCAGCCAGTGGGTTTTATGGCCAAGTGGGGAGCCCTGGTCTTAAACCACTACACCATGTGTGGTAGAAAACTACACTTTATAACTAAAGTTTTACTGGTTTTGCAACTGTAAGACTGGATTTCTGAATTCATGTGCTGCTGCACATGATAGAGAGAGTGTGCACAAAGGGCACAAAAGAGAAATAAAACAAGGCATTCCTACCCACTTTGAATTTTGCCTTGACCGCCACTGGTGTGTACTGCCAAATAATTTTCCCATGAGGAAATTGTGGTTCTTGATGTGAAACATTGTCCCTGGATGTTTGGACTAGGCAGGATGTCCCTAAAACCCCCACAAGGAATACACTGAAGAAGGGGGGGACTATTAAATCTTGTCTGCTCTATAACTTGTCAGGAGGGAGGTAAAGATGGATGATTCTGGACTTTGTAACTGACTTTGGCCTGTTACAGACTGCCAAAATAAAGCTGCTTCGGGTCTCTTTGGAGGTATGCTGTTTAAATGATGCATGCATCCTAAGAATCCGGAAGCTGCACCAAAGCTGCACTCCAGTGCTTAGGAATGGAGTGTGGCTTTGGCGTGACCTCTGGACTCTTAGGACCCATGCATCATTTAAATAGCATACCTCCAAAGAGATCCGACGCAGCTTTATTTTGGCAGTCTGTAACAGGCCTTTGTCTTCCAGAGCAACATGTAAACATTTTTACCCTGTGGGTTTAAATGGAGACATTTCAATCAAAGAAGCATGGGAGAAGTCAAAGGGTAGCATGGAGGCATTGAAGAAGGTGGTTTAAAACTAGGGTGATGACTTTATGAAGACAAGTATTTAATGGTCTGCCTTGAAGATCACTAATCAATTACCTAATTATTGTGACTAGGCAACCAATGTCTACACTCATTTCAACAAGCCACACATTCTCTGCTTCTATTTTTTTATTTTAATTACTCAGAGGGGGAGCTATTGAACCTCAGAGATCTATAGCTGGAAGAGCAACAGCCATATTTTCTACTCTAAAGGGAAGCGATAAACTTAGACTAGGTTACATGCGGGGTCAATAAGAGTTGACAATGTGCCTTTGAGGTTTGATAGAACTGTGAGTTTGATCTATAAATAAAAGGAAAGAAAGGAAAGTTTGCAGAAAACTAGTTGGAAGAGAGAATAAGTCTTCTTTGATGAGGATTTGATTCAAAAAGATTTTTTTAAAAAGCATCTGAGACAGCAAGAAGGAAAGTATAATGGTTCCCACTTCTGATTGTATTCCACTTGACCTCCAGTCTAAAAAATCCTTAAGATGTCTTCTGAAGTGTCCAATAATGCTCTCTTTCCCTTCCCAGCCCTATGAGAGGAGGGAGATGTTATGGGCCATGATCCCTGAATCCTGCTATAACATATGACAGAGTGAAGCTAGGCCATTGTATAAAGCTTTGACTTGGTCCAGCATCAACCTTCTTGTTTGCTCACCAGTCTGCTCCCCCCTCCAATGGGCTAGAGCAAGATTCACAACCAGTGGCCTTGGGAACTGGTTGGGAATTTTTGGCCCAGTCACCTCTTTGGCATGTTTATGAAAATGTAGCTGGGAATTTCTCATCTATCATGAGCTGGTTGCTGATGGAACACATTAGGAAGATTGGCTTAGGCAGTGCTGGCTAAACAGGTCACAGTAAAGGTGTATCCACACTGAAAAAATAAAGCAGTTTGACACCACTTTAACTACCATGACCAGGGGTGACATTAGGAGACTGCGGTGCTTTCAGCCCACACTGGGTGACACTTCAAATGGGGGTGAGCACTGGATGGGGTGTTTGGTCACCATTCATTCCAACACAACTCTAGCTGCCCCTCTCTGCCTGCAAGGGCACCTCTGCAGGAACCCAACAGGCTTCACAACCAGTTGCCTTCCAAGCTCCTGGCTGTGCTGGGAAATGGAGGTACCTGTGGCAACAACAGCAATAGCAAACACACCAAATGAAAGGAGTTAATGGCTACTCCTACTTCTATTGCCTCCCTTCTGTGGTCAGTATTACACTATGCTGTTATAGTAGTATTTTTCTACTTTAACTGCTAAGGCTGCTTCCTCTGGAATTCTGGGTTTAGTAAGGCCTAAGAGTTCTCTCAATGAGAATTCTGAACGCCTCTCCTAAACTGCAAATCACAGGGTTCCACAGGAGGCAGCCATTGCAGTTAAAGTGGAATAATGCTACTATAACAATGTAGTGTGATATTGTCTTCAGATGCATGGCACGCCTTCTCTTCCCTCCTCCTGTCCTACCCTGCACTTCCTTGTGGGGCAAGGAGTACAATGCAGGACAGTGGGTAGGAATGGAGGGCAATGCAGTCCATTGTGGCTGCTGGTAGGAGTGGGATGCTGCTGCCACTTAGGAGCCCCTTCCAGTAGTATTGCAATGTTGGATACAAACCTTATAGCCCTAAGTGAAATATTCAAACTAGATTCAAATACATCAGAGAAATTCACTATAAGGAATTTACTGTCCTTTTTAAAGTCAAAAAGTGCCCATGGTAAACAGAATTATAGTCCAGAAAAACTATCAATGACAATGAAACATGGTCCAAACAATCCAAGGTTTAAAGAGAGGATGTAGTCCTGAGCAAAGTTCAATGCCAAGAGGGAAACTGCCATAAAGATTAGTCCCATACATATCAAAGATCCGAGAGCCAGGAAGACAATTACATCAGGTAGAATTGCCTGGAGATTTGGGAGCTGTTCTTCTGCAGCAAAGGAATGGCCCAGGCTAGGCTAATTTACAGCCATTAGTTAATTGACCCAGCTGGCCTCATTAGCTCAGTGTCCTATATTTAAAGTGGAACAGAGCATTGTCTGACCTTTTGCTCTCTGCACTTCAATTTTCATTGCTGAAATGAGTAAAGTCTCTCTGTCTCCTCCTCCTGCTATTTGGGTTGGAGCAGACCTTGCCTCTTCTAATGCCATGGCAAAATTGCTAACCTTGTCCAGCTCCCTGGGGCTGATCCTCCTGCCTCTCTTCCTCCCCTTCTTCACCCAAGAAGACCTCCTCCAAGTAGGGCATGACACCACCCCTTTGTTCCCTCCCAAATATGCAAATAAACATTCTGGTACCTTTCACATTCAGGGTGAAAAGGTCCTAATCCTTATTCCTGGTGATTTCAACTCCCTTCCAGTTCTCCTCTTCTTGTGAACTAGACTAGTGAGTAACATCTTTCCTTTAGGGTTTCCCCACTCACTGGGCCAAACCAAAAATTCATAGGATTTGCACAGACAATACTGTAGTGATAAATTTTGCCCAGTGGTCTCCTCACAAAGAAAGTCAGTCTGCTGTGTTGCTCCATTTATAGAATGCCTTCCTCCAAGAAGTCCAATTGGTGCCAATATTGTTATAATTCCATCACTAAGAACATGGCCTTTTACTAAAGCACTTGAGATCTATTTGTTTTCATACAAATCTGTACATGTGCATGATGTAAAATTGTGTTAACTGTTTGAACTGCTTTTAATCTTCCTTTTTTTTAGTTCTTATATTGTTCAATAATTTTTGGTCTATTTATATTATTCTTGCTGTTTTAGCTTTTATTGTATGCCATTCTGATATCCTTGGATACAGGACAGGATGCTGCTGCTGCTGCTGCTGCTGATGATGATGATGATATAGGTTGTGTCTCTCTTATTCAGAATCCAAAAATTTAAAAAACTTCAAAATCCAAAGTTGTTCACATGGATGACTGAGATAGTGACACTTTTGCTTTCTGATGATTTGTGGTACACAAAATTTGTTTCACGCACAACATTATTTACAATAATATGTATAAAATTACTTATATGTATAAGATGTAAATGACACATAAATAAATTTCATGTTTAGACTTGGGTCTCATCACTAAGACATCTCACTATGTATATGCAAACATTCCAAAATGTGAAAAATCCAAAATCCAAAATGCGTCTAGTCCCATGTATTTTGGATAGTGGACACTCAACCTATGATGATGATGATGATGATGATGCCACAGATACAGTATTTCAATAAAAAGGCACAGTTGGCTGTGTAGATTCAAAACAATTTCTAGTGCTTTTCATCTCTAGCAAGATCTTTTGTAAAACCAGCTTAAATACTTTGGTTTACAACAACCAATGCTCATAGCAATGTGTGGTTGATGGCAAATTCATTTTTCCTCCCAGCTGTTATGGGGATTGTGTATTAATGAATAGGGAGCAGAAGGGCCAAGGGGTGGCAGATGATGTCGCAGTGCATGCTAATGGAAAGGTAGTAGGGCATCAATCCTGTGTGCCCTGACACCACTATACCACTAGCTGCAAATCTATGTTAGCACTAGAGCTTGCCTTGATTATTTCTCTCACACTGAAACTAATCAAAGAGGTTTTATTTTTCAAATAAGAGTCCATGGAGGAGGCAAAACAGTGAAAACTAGACAAAAAAAACAACAACTAGAGAGTAACCAATACAACACAGGAATAAATAGAAACATGTCTCAAAGTGCCTAATAGATGGGCTTTTTCTAAAATAAAGCAGCCAATGTGTTTCAGCCTATGTGAAGAAAGCCAGGAAATGTGTGTGTGTGTGTCAAAACATGTTGGGCTTTGTCTAAAATAAAGCAGCCATCTATCAAGCACTTTGAGACATGTCTCGAGTTATTCCTGCAAAACTATCACTCTTCCCTCTCTTCCAAGATCATGGTTAATTAACACCGATCTGCTTCAGTCCATGGCAACTTTATGAATAAGACACCCGCCAGACACCATGTTTTGAACAGCTCTGCTCAGGGCCGTGGCTTACTTGATTCTGCCTATCCACCTGTAATATGGCATTCCTCTTTCCTACTGCATTCACCTTTTTACTAAGCATTATCATCTTTTTAATGAGTCATGTTGACTCATGATATGTCTAAATTATGATAGCCTCAGTTTAATCATTTTGGCTTCTAGGAAAAATTCAGGCTCTTGCAATTATTTGATATTGCAAGACAGCTGTAGAAATCTCCTCCAGCTCGGACTCTGGATTTTTAAAGAGCTTCTGATATTGGAATTTTCCATCATCACCACAGGTTGTTACACTTAAAATGTGCATGGTTGTTGTCTCCGGTACTGTATCTAGGTACAGTTCTCCATTCCAACAGATGGAATGTGTCGAGATCAGGATGTCTGACCTGGCCATTGTACAGGGTGAAGAGATCCAGTCTGTGTGGAAGCTGAAAATACTCTTCTCAAGACAGATGGAGAAGGAGGGTGAAGCAGATCTACCTGGGCCATGAAGGAGTGATTAGGACACCCGGTCTTGATGAAGCTTGGAAACCACTCTGGTTAAAAGAGAGAAAAGGGGGAATGCCTATAGAGTGAAATATCCACAGTTGAACAGAAGGGCATCTCCCTGCAACTTCCCCGATGGTTCCTTGAACAATATTCTGCAGACTGGGCATTTTGTGCTGATATGAAGAGTTCTAGTTTGGGAGCACCCCAACAATGGAAGATAGGTTTCAGCATGTCAGGATGGAGCTTCCACTCATGGGTTGAATTCAACGCTTGCTTGAGAGCATCTACAAGAATGTTTTCTTTTCTGGGAAGGTGAGCAGCAATAACTGAAATGTGTTTCTGGATGCACCAATCCCAAATCCGTATCATGAGATATAATAATAATAATAATTTGTTTTATTTATATACTGCTATTCCAAAGATCATAGTGGTGAACAGCAAGTAAGCTAATTAGCAAGTAAGCTAATTTGCCCCCAACAGTCTGGGTACTCATTTTAGCGACCTCGGAAGGATGCAAGCCTGAGTCAAGCTTGGGCCCTTTTGCTGGTCTTGAACTAGCAACCTTGTGGTTTTGAGTGAATGGCTGCAGTACAGGCATTTAACCACTGAGCCACCAGGGCTCCTAATGTTGTAGACCTTCAGA
Source organism: Sceloporus undulatus (assembly GCF_019175285.1). Lineage (NCBI taxonomy): Eukaryota > Metazoa > Chordata > Lepidosauria > Squamata > Phrynosomatidae > Sceloporus > Sceloporus undulatus. The sequence goes on from NC_056524.1 coordinate 15,850,447, forward strand.
TCAACTCTGACTTATGGCAATGCTATCCTAAGGTTTTCCTGGCAAGATTTATTCAGAGGGGTTTTTACATTTCTTTCCTCTTAGGCTGGGAGAATGTGACTTGCCCAGTTATCTACTGGGTTTCCATGACTTAATGTTGATTTGAATACTGGTTTCCAAGTTCTGCATTCTCACTAATTGAGAAAAAAATGTATATAAAAATGTGAAAATGGTATCACATTAATAAAGTGATACAGAGTGGAGTAATGCAACTTTCTCTGATTCTGACTCTTGTTAAGTCTAAGTAATTGCCTTACTCAGAACTTGAGGAAGTATTTAAAGTCAGGACTGTAGCAATAAAAAAGATGGAAACCAAATAGCAGAGACCACTGGAACATAACAGCAATATATTGCAGAGTTTTCCTCACTGAATTTTGACCATCTAATTTCTTCTCCTTGACCTTCTCTGCAAATTTTGTTTTGGGTTTCAGTTTATTTTTACTTTTTTGAAAAGTAAGGAGAGAGGACTGTTAGTGTTCAGGGTTGTTGTTGTTTTGCGGGGGGGGGGGGGGGGGGAGATCATTTTTATTTGTCCAGTCTGACAATGGGCAGTGGGTTCCCTGAGTGTTTACCACAGTAAAAGTTCAAAATGGGTTGAAAATAATGAATTAATTTGAAATACTGGGGGGAGGTGGGGAGAGAAAGACACTGGGTTGATGTTACTCTGGTAGGTATAAGCAAGCTTTCAAGATGAGCAATAAGGAAACATAACCCAGTGATACAGATTCAAGGAAAAGTCAGAATAAAGTGTTATAGGAAGATCATGCAGCCCTCCAGATATTGTGGGTCTGTAACTTCCAACATTCCTCACTATTGCCTATGCTGGCTAGAGCTGGTGGGCCTTGAAGTCTATCAACATCTGAAGAACAGCTTCTGTATGATTTGTTTCCCCTCCCCTCCTCTCTTTTCCTCCTTTATACCCCAACATTTCCTCACAACTGGATTCAAAGTGGTTTACAAATCAAAATGCATTTCATAAGATCACTATAAGTTGAAGTCAACTTGATGGTAAATAGCAACTGAATTAACATTACTTAAAACATACAAAAGATCGAAATTAAAATAGATGTAAGCTAACAACAACATTTCAAAACACAGACCCATCAGCAAAGACATACCCTAAATACCCTGAAGGCCCAGATCCCATCTGATCTTGAGAACTAAGCAGTCTCAGCTGTGGTTAGTACTTGGATGGCAGCTGCATGGCAATGGGAAACTAGGCACTGGCAGAGCAGCCCTCTTAGGATTCTCTGGGTCAGTTCAAATCCCCAACTCTGAAAAGCTGTCTTAGATTTGATGTGAATGACCTCTAGACCCATTTACTGGTATAAATACAGGGCCACCTGATACAAAACCTATGGCCACTGGTGAATTCAGTTTATAGAATAACTGTGGCACGAGATAGACAAGGCTAGCTTTTACAACCTTTAAACACTTACACCTTCCTCTAAAATATGAGAAGTACTCATTTGATACCAAAAACAACTAGTGTGCCCATTACTTCTGTGTAGCAAATCTATGCTTGGCTTTACAGGGAGCTATTCCAGGGCTCTGGAGACCAGGGGTCAAATTCCCATTTGGCCATTATAACCCACTACTTGATGTTGGGTGAGTTACACTCTTACACCCTCAGAAGAAGACAAAGGCAACACACACACCCTAAACAAATCTTGCCAAGAAAACCGCATCATAGGCATGACTTGGAATTGCCATAAGTCAGAAATGACTGGAAGGCAAGGGACCAACATTTCCAGATTTTATAGGAAGATTTTACAGGAATTAAGCAAAGTGATAAATGTATTTCGGAAAGAGAGTTCAGAACCATGAATAGTTAATGAAGAAAATGATCACTTCTGTCTGACACACCCTATTGAAGGCATCTTGGGCACGGTACAGATGGCCACTAAGCACTGTCCTGGAGGTGATACTAGCACGGGACCCTGCCAACCTTCTCCACACGGGGCCCGCTATGACGTTGGCAGTGCCATGCAGCGACTATACGGCACACACAGGAAGTGGCATAACAGTGCCACTTCCTGGTTGTGGCACCACAAAGAAGGAACTGCTCTAGGCAGCTCCTTTTGGGGGTGCACATTGTTCCCGTGGCAATCAAATGGCCGCAGCTGTACCTGTTGGGGTGTCCGGGGCATGAAGCCCCAAGGACACCCGTTTTCTGTATTGGGGCTGCAGGGCTGCCAGTGAGGCTGCCCTGGCCCCAATCGAGCAGGAACAGGAATTGGGAAGGGTCCTGTTTTAATCTCAAAAAGGTCCATAAGAAAGCCAGTCTGCCTTCTGCTTAGGGCAATGTGAAGATGCTGAGCAGCAAGGTTGCAATGTTTTATAAAGTCTTCATCAGATAATGTTCTGCTCAGTCCTACCAGAAATTTTGGGCCTAGCCTGTTTTATAGGATTAAAGCATCTGAAGGGGACTCTGAAATACACTGTTAACCCAAACTTGGTCATGGTGACTAGAGAACACTAGCAGCCTGTCATTTTAATATCATGCTATTCTCCCAATATTGGACCCAAGTCAGCCTGCAGGATAGGTCAGCATTTGGGTTGCAAATAAAACAATGTTTAATATGAAAGCTAAGTAGCCATTCAACATAAAAGACCAGCGCACCCCATTAAAAAGATCCTTCTGCCACAACTAGTTAAAAGCTAAATGTCTGTCTAAATAAAATTGTCTTTGCCTGCTGATGAAAAGAAAGTTTCCAATAGTTGTAAGCTCAGAAAGGAACACCTCCAAGTTCTAATGGCAGCCAGCAATAACTGTAACATGCACAGCTGTATGGCACAATAACTTCCAAAATCCACATAACAGTGACACTTGTATTACTTTTATTGGGCCAACCAAAATGCACAAAATATGTGATGCAAGCTTTTGAAACTCCACTGGCTTCTTCATCGGGCAAAGACGTTAAAAATCATACAGAATTTTTAACACCTTAGCCTGATGAAGAAGCCAGTGGAACTTCAAAAGCTTGCATCATATATTTTGCGCATTTTTGTGGTCCAATAAAGGCATCACTGTTTTGTAGATTTTGGGTGTTATTCCACTTTGCTATATGACCAACATGGCTATTCCTGAATGTACACAGGTATGTAATGTTTCCCCACCACCTCACAATTCTAGTGGATCTCTGGCTTCTGATTGGCTGGTTTGTAAGTCAGTTCATCACAAGGTATACAGGTGCTTTAATCTTTAAAAAACAGTCTGGGTCCAAAGTATCTTTGGTAGGGCTGAGCAGAGTCCACGTTACACTTACTAATAATAATAATAAGAAGAAGAAGAAGAAGAAGAATTTATTTCTATTTCCCACCTCTCCCTGCGGATCGAGGCTGCAGGATTGCTCAGCATCTTCACATTGCCTTAAGCAGAAGGCGTACTGGCTTTCTTATGTCTTTTTAAGGTAGTTGTGGAGGTTAGTATTCTCTTCCACCTTCTTCAATAGCCAGATTTTCTGTGGAACTCAGCATTTAGCCTCTGAAGCCTCTCCCATGGCCATTTAGTGATGGAAAGTGTGAGGGGAGATCAGAGAAGCACCCAGCTAGATCCCCATACCCATATGCAGCATGATTACATTGTCTCCTGAGACCTACAGTGAAACCCTGTGGTCTCCCAGGGAATTATTATTATTATTATTATTATTATTATTATTATTATTATTATTAACCTTTATTTATAAAGCGCTGTAAGTTTACACAGCACTGTACATCAAAATTATGCCATTAGTCTGTGTCTAGCAATGCAGATACAGCCAGATATTTCTCCAACCTTGCTATGAATATGCCATGCTGGAAAAAATGAGATTTTCTTTTTAAAAGAAAGTTTGGGAAGGTACATACAATGAATTCATCAGATTAAAATGTTAAAGGAATGAAGGAAGAAACTGCATATTATGAACCCTTTGCACTTATTTTAGATGAGAATCTTGCAACTAGATCTCCTTATTTAATTCTTAATCAGGCATGCAGACAGCACTGTGGAAGGGAATATCCACCAACACCATCTCAGGTCACAAGGTATTCCTCCTGCTGCTTTTCTTGAGCACAAGGCATCTTAATGAACCTGACATCCATATCAACCCTGCTGTTTCTTCAAACAGTCCAGGGGCATTGTGTATTACAAATTCAAGACTGCTTGCTTTTCAAGTGTATTGCCTTGGCTGAGGGGTTTTCCCTTCTTTGTACAGACTGGGTCATGATGAATGTCATAATTAACACAATGTAACAAATCACACAGTGAGCTTTCAAAGTAGAAGCCTTCCCCATGTGTTAGTTGTACAATATCATTGGTTCTTTATGCTAGAAGGTAGTTCCTTAGCAAGCTAAGGCTGCAGTAATCATGTGTGCTGCTATGATTTTGTAAAAATCCGGGCAACAAGGTAGCAGCAAGAATAATTTGCACAATGCACAGCCATGCAAACTGTTCTCACAAATCTGAAGACTCTTGGCTAGAGTGTGTCAAAAAGAGAGAGAGAGAGAAATCATCAATGTATGCAGGCAAAGAGAAAGATTTGGAGTTTTCTCATTCTTGGGTAAAAGAACAAGACAAGTAAGAATATACACCACTACTTCTTAACGCTAATGGCTGCACTGGGAGGAATTTTCTAACAGTATCCTATGTTTGACACCTCCATCTTGATAGGTAGGAGGATTGTTTTCCCTGGAGATACTTTAGCAGAGGTTGGTGTCAGGAGCTGCAATTTTTGCATTTTACCTGCCATGATTTTAGAGGGCAGGTTGAAATGCTGTGATAGGTTATGCAACGAAGCAATTACTGTAAGGAAATTGTTGTTGCACAGCTGGTGTGATAGCAAAGAGGAGAGGCCAGATTGGACCAAAGCACCCAAGGTAATTTGGCTGGGTGGGAAGTAACTAGATGACAGAACAAGAAAAGGGCAGTATGGAAAAGGAAAGAAACCAAAGTTGTCATGAGTTTGGAATGGATGAATAATGAGCCTGCTCATATTTTGAAATTATGTGTAGGTTAATTAGGTCTTGGTAATGCTTGCTGTTTAGCTCTGACAATGAACATCTGTAGTGTGGACCTTTGGTTACTGAATAAAGTTTTGCTGAGCTTTTCCTACTCAATTTCTGAACTTGGTTTACTGCTGGGCTTGACAGCTGGATGACCATCTTGCAGTGATGATGTAGTTATATTCTCCATTGCAGATCATTCACTGATGAGTAGGTTGGACCACCTGACTTCCAATGTTGCATACAGTTCCATACAGTTCTCCTCCTATGACTTTATTCCCCTTTGGAATCAGATGGAGAAGTGACCAACCCATTCACAAAGAATACAAAATTGAGCCTCCCAATAAATGCTGGAAAAGAATTGTAGCAAATCTTGGTCAATATACACAACCAATGCAGTCCACTTGACAGAATATTGGAGGTTTCAATACAAGTTCAAATTGCTGCTCATTCACAAACTGACAGGTGCCCTAGGAATATTAATACCCCAGCCCAAAGGACTGTTGCGATGATGAATGAAGTTGGAATTTTAAGACACTTTTCACCTAAACATGACTGATAATCTACAACTGATTAATAACAACAGAGGGAACACAGATAAGATAGAAATGATTGATCATTTTAATGTGTCAAAGGGTGACATTGTAACTGAAGGGGATGGATTTTCGAGGGTCAGTTTCAGAGACTCACAACACCACAGGGGTTGGGAAACTTCAACCCAATTACTTTTGAGAAAATTTTGAAATTATTTATTATACAAAGATGATAAAGAAACAAAGGAAAGCACTCTTAATGTCAGAGTTGTCACAGATGAGATTAGAGGGATGACATGGAGGAGAGGAAAATTATTCCTTTAAGAGTTGTATAATGCCTCCACATACAGACATACCCTGCTGTGAATCAGTAATGCACCACACAAACAGAAAGCTTTATCCTTGTTAAGGCATTTCCCTCATGAATTTTAAGAATCTGCAGAAAAAGGAGGAGGAGGACTGTGAATTTGATGTTGTGTACCTTCGTTTCTGACTTATGGCAACCCTAAGGCGAACCTATCATGGGGTTTTCTCGGCAGGTTTTGTTCAAAGGAGGCTTGCAATTGACTTCTCCTGAGGCTGAGAGCATGTGACTTGCCTACGGTCATCCTGTAGGTTTCATGGCTTAGAAGAGAATCAGTGAATCACAAAGGGGGGGGGGGGGGCAAAAAAAGAAAGAAAATTTTATTGTCCTCAGTGACAAATGGTGTCTCAACCAACTGAGAAACCCTCTTGAAAAAATGGTCAACTACCAAGCATTTTGGACCATTTCCAGACTTTATTATGAAATGTGGAAGTATCTTAATGTAAAGTCCATTTATTGTGGGAAAGGACCTTCTACAGGATTGCTTCCCAGCCATTGGATTTCTCTCTAGAGGTTAGGTTGGCTTCCCCATTGTGGTCAAATTTTTTGGCCAGCAAAGACCTTTTTATTACAGCATGTTTTGTAGAAGTGATTGATTTACAAGAAAACAGCCTTTAAGGTGGGTGCTAGATTACTTTTATTCTTTGCTTTTAATTTAACGTTTTAAATTGTTTTAATTCTATTCACAGTGCCAGTGTTTGGGCACTGGACTATGTCTCTGGAGACCAGGGTTCAAAGGCCTGCTCAGCCACAGAAATCCACTGAGTGACCTTCAGTAAGTCACCTTCACTCAGCCTCAGTAGAAAGCAAAGGCAAAATCCCTCCGACTAAATGTTGCCAAGAAACCCTTGTGATAGGTTTGCCTTAGAGTCACCATAAGTCAGAAACAACTTGAAGGCACACAACCATGAATTCTATTCACAGTTTGATGCCATTTAAATTGTAGTGTTTTGTATATTTTTACCTACAGTCTCATTCATTCATTCATACATGTGTTTTTAATTTTTTTTAAAAAAATATTGTAAATTGCCTTAAATTTGAGTTTTGGGGAAAGTTACCTACAGTTTTGGACTGTCCAAGACTTCAGACAGGATTTTTTCCCTAGACTTGGTGTTCCTTCGTGGTCTTCCATTCCATTGCTAACCAGACTCAAACCTGCTTACCTTCCTAAACCAGATGAACCTGGAATGATTTTGAGTTTTTATTCAGCTATTTCAGGTGGCCTTGGTATCACAGAATCACAGAGATGGAAGAAACTTCAAGAACTATCTAGAAGCTGCCTGCCATGCAGGAAGACACAATCAAAGCACTCCTGACAGATGGCTACCCAGCCTCTGTTGAAAAACCTCCAAAGAGACTCCAGACAGTGTATTCCACTGTTGAACAGTTCTTACTGTTCTCCTAATGTTTAGATGGAATCTCTTTTCCTGTAGTTTGAATCCATTACTCCAATTTCTGATTCTCTGGAGCTGCAAAAAAAAATTTTCTCCATCTTCAGTATAATATCACTGCAAATATTTTAAAAGGACATTACTCACTACCTGGGATATTATACACTACCTGGGATATTATAGGCCTCATGCAGATGGGAAAATAGCAGACAGAGTCTGCTCCTGCCCCAATTGCACTGGGACTGTGGCATCTGCACAGGCATGGGCCCGATTTGGGCCACTGCCACAGTCCTCAACCCAGCTGCTGGCAAGGAGCGGCTTTTCACCATTCCTTATTGTGCTGGCTTTTCCAGGTTGGGACAGGCTTGGCAGAAGCTGGCATTTTTTGCCTGTCTGCTTCAGGCATTAGCCACTTTGCAGTACATCAAATGATTTTTTCTACTGTAATTCTGTAAAAAAAATGTTTCACATTTAGTAACCATCAATTCTAGCTGTTGAATGCAGACCCCATTTTGTTACTGGTATAAAAACAAAGTTATTGATACTTCTGCTCAGTGCCTTTTTTTGAAGGACTCTCCTGGGCCATGGGAGCCTAACAGCATGGCAAAAATGTCAGCCACACACCTTAAATGTATTTCTGTTTAGGATGCTAAAAGCTACTAATGACCATTTCCATGCATGGCTATACTTTCTAAATAATAACAGCTAGACAGAAGAATATTAATATGCCTCTCTTGATATTTCAATTGTTTTTTGTTTGTTTTGGTTTTGGTTTTGGCTATATCATTTTTGTGAAAATCTTCAAGGAAGGTCTGGCCACCAAGCTCTTCTCCATTATTATGATTTTTATGATTATTACTATTATTATCACCATTCTGCTTTTTATCAGTCTTGAGCTGCATCTTTACTGCAGAAATAATGCAGTTTGATATTGCTTTAACTGTCATGGCTCAATGTTATGGAATTCTAGGATGTGTAATTTTGTGAGATACTTAGACTTCTTGGTCAAAGAGCTCTGGTGCCATAACAAACTGCATATCCAGACAATTAAAGCAGTGTCAAACTGCATTAATTGTTCCATGTGGCAGCAGCTCAGGACTCAAAGAGGTTTACAAAAGTTAAACAAATACAGACTTACACAAATTAAAAACAGAATTAAAAACTAGACCCGGAAAAAGCATGCATCAATTAAACATGACAGCACATTCTGGAAAGCTCTTTTCCCCGAGACATCATAGGCCTATTGAAAGAAAAAGATCTTCTGGAAGGATAGTCAGAAGATTCATCAGAAAGATTTTGGTCCAAACAACTGAAGAAATCATCCAGTTTAAGGTCACTTTGATTGCCCTGACTGAATACTCAGATCTGAGAACTGCCGTTTTGTCTGATATATAGCCTTCTCTGATAGAGAGCTCTGGTGCCATGATAAACTAAAATTCCCAGGCTTCCCTAGCACTGAGCCAGGGCAATTAAAGTCTTCTCAAACTGGATTATTTTTGCAGTGTTTTTTGGACTCTTCTTTTTTCTCCCCACCAGAAGTACCTGTGTGGATGATAGGACAGAGACAAGGGCCTCTCCAGAGATCTCAAAACACAGACAATCTTATATGAGATAATATGGTCCTGCAGATAACCTGTGTCCAAGCTTCCGTAACAAGCACTTTGAATTCTACCCAGAAACACACCAGTAGCCAGTGAACCTGTTGCAACAAGGAAGTTGTGTAGTCCTATTATTTTCCCACCCTAAATAAAACCATTCTAGCTAACTAAAGCCCATTTCTTAATAAATCTCATACCAGTGCAATTTTGGAGGGATGTGTGTGTGATCGATTCCTCAGCTTCATGATATCAATTAGCTATAACAGAAAAGCAGAATAACACAGAACATATGCCAAGCATACAGCAGTTTCAGTCTTGTCCTTCTTGGCACTTCTTCTTTTTAATAGCACAGAACATTTTGTAAGATGTGTTAGCATTCATCTAACATAATTTGTAATGCTGTATTTTTCCTCAGTCCTCTTCAGGGTGGGGGGGGGGGACGCTACCAATTTCAAAAGCATGTCATGTACATGAAAACGTTCCTTTATTTCATATTCTATAGAGATTGTATTGAACTTCTGAGACAATGTAAGAGTGTAGTAAGAGCTGTTCATACAAAAGAAAATTGAATAAAGTGTTTTATTCTAAACGTTGTTAAAGCTGGGTGGAATAAAAAAAAATCTTATGTATCTTCACTTTTGTCCTGAGCACATCTTTCTTCCCACAAACTTTATAGAAGCACTCCACTAGCTGACATTTTGAAAATAATCCCCATATCCCATTTTTTACAACTCTCACAATTTGGCCCTGTAGGCTCAGGCAAAAGCAAACTGCCACAAACTCCCCTAACTTGTGTGCTCTTCCTCATTAATAAGTTTTGCCATCTTGACCACATTCAGATATTGTGTGGCCTCATGTGTCCCAGTTTTCATCTGTGAAATGTTGGAGGGTATGATATCCACAGAACCATTCACAGATACAATTAGAAAAATCTGTCTCTTTTCCTTTCTCCCACATTCATTTTTTATTAAACCTAAAGTTCTTGCCATTCTAAATACAGTGGACCCTTGTTATATGTTGGGGTTTGGTTCCAAGATCCCCCATAGTTAACAAAATCCGTGGATGCTCAAGTCTCATTAAATATAATGACATAGCATAAAACAATGGAAAATCAAGGTTTGATATTTGAAATTTATACTTTTTTTGAACATTTTCAAACTGTGGATGCTTGATTCCATGTATAAGAAAGGCCAACTGTATGAAGAAATTTGAGCACTTAGGGTCAATTCCTCAAAAATGTACTGAAATGAAATTCTGCCCAATTAGTACCAGAAAATAATAATAGCTACATTCCTCCACCTACTTGAAATTCACACACACAAACTTATTTAATATTGAAATAACGAGGCAGACACAAAAGGTGAGATTTTTAGAGCATAATTTAGTCACTCATTTAAAACAGTCTACAGAAATGACTTCAGTCAGTAAGAAAATGCTGGGATCCAGGTGAACCTGACCCTCATGGTTTCCATGTTTCCACATGTGCCTCAAAGATAAAGACAGGCCTCCTGGCTTAGCCTTGGACAGCCTGAGTGCCTGGTGGAAATGTGAGTGACAGTAGTGGCTCTTTTAAGCAGAGCAAATTAGCAAGGCACAGGCTGAACAGTCAACTTTAAAGTGCAACTGCATGGCACAGCATATCATTATTTTTGAAGTACATTGGCTCCTCTCTTTAGCATAGCTGCATACCCATGCTCCGATTTGGAAGATTTTATAGGGAGAGGCAGGGATCCCTTGGAAAGTCTGTATATGTATTTGTTGGCTTACTTCATGTTTAGTTACTCCTCATGGTTCTTGATGAGATTGAAGTCACATTGCATTTAGTTGATTGATTTCATGCTCATCTGATTCTAAGTGGCAACAGGAAGCCTTCACAATGCTATTCCCATTGAACTGGAGGAGTACCTCCAGCTTGGGCATTCATAACGATGGCCAGGGTATTAGTGTTTATACCTTTATCCCACATTGTATGTGTGTTCACACACACATTCATAAGCCCCAAAACAAGATAATGAAATTCCTATGTGTCTGGTAGCAGAACTATATGAATAATGCAACATGATATTCATTTCTTACTCTCTCCTCACCCCTAGTCTTCTGTTTCTCTCACAAAGCCAACTGCCAGATTTAGCTGTCAATTTCCCCAGACCTAAAGACTGAGTTGGATTATATAGTCAGGTGTTTCTTATTAATCACTGGGTGAGTCAATAGGAGTTAAAATGTTTAGCATAGTATACCTCGAAAATAACAGGACACTACTGAGTTCACAACAGCTCAGTTGTTAAACTCCTGTGTTTTTTTGAAGGTGGTTTTGTAGGAGTGAATCTCAAGAGCTGTCTGTTAAATCTGTCTGAAATCCCACTGATCACAAACACAGGCCTTGCTGCATTTGTATGCAAGTTCTTTATAGCTGCTATGGCAGTTAACACAAGTTCCAGAAAGCACTGATACATCTAGTCAGCAGATTCTCAACAGTAAAAAGTTTCAACAAAAGCACAGAGGCAGCCATCATGCAAAACTTAAATACACCAAATCACATATCAAACTAGCAAAAGCCTCCAGCTTCAGAATACTCCCACCCAGCTAAATACAACCATTCCACTTAGGCAAATGTTGATATCTTATTTTTAGATGCTAAACAGGGTCAGGGCAGCTTAGGACTTGGATGGGAGACTACCAAGCAATACCAGGGAGGGCTTTTTAGCTCTTACTCAATATAAGGAAGCTTCCTATATTCTGGTATTCCTATGCTGCTATACACTCTGTCTTTACACTGCCCTATCCACACAGGCACAGTCTTTCTGTTCTATTTTACAGCCATTGACCCTGGTGCTTTTTCTCATCCATGAAACTTAGTACACTTTCTCTTTCTATCCATTCTAGAATCTCAACTGCTCTGGATGCCTTCTTTCCCATTCTGTTTAGCACTCTGTAGTATGCTGCTTGCAGTTTTGGGTAGTAATTTTTCAAGCAAGATGGCTTCTTTTGGAATCCCATAATAGCTTTGGCCAGGGGAAATCCCCAAATGTTCCAAAGCTACAGGATGAAAAACTATTTCATTGTTCCAGACACTGTTGGGGGGAAAATGAGATTTGCCAAGTCTATCTCAAGGATTGTACTTTTGGCCTTCCAATTTTTTGGAGTATCACTCTTCTGAACCTCACCCAGAACAGACAATAATCAATAGTCAAGGATGTAGTTGTCCAGAAGTATCTAAAGAGCTACTTCTATGTTGCTGTGCTCGATCCAGTATACCATACCAGAATACATTCCATCTGTTCATCAGTGGTGATTGATGAATTGAGAAATATAGGATACTACATTTGGGCAGTAAAAATAAAATGCACAGATATAGGCTGGATGACACTTGGCATGATGGCAGTTCATGTGAAAGGAATCTAGGAGTTTTAGTGGGCCACAGGCTGAACATGAGCCAGCAATGTGATGTGGCAGCTAAGGAAGCCAAAGCAGTTCAAGGCTGCATCAACATGAGTATAGTGTCTAGATCAAGGCACATAATAGTACCACTGTATTCTGCTCTGAACAGATCTTACCTGGAATACGGTGTCCAATCTGGGCACCACAATTCAAGAAGGATGTTGAGAAGCGAGAGGAGGGCAACCAAAATGGTGAAAGGTATGGTTACTATGTCTTTTCAGGAGTGTCTCAGGGAGTTGGGTATGTTTAGCCTAGAGAAAAGAAGATTAAGGGCTGACATGATAACCATGTTTAAATATTTGATGGGTTATCATGTTAAGGATAGAGCAAGCTTATTTTCTGCTGATTCTAGTTAAGGGACCAAGACCCAAAACAATGAATTCAAGCTAGCTATAGAAAAAGAGATTCCACCTAAACATTAGGAAGAACATTAGGAAGAAAATTAGGAAGAACTGTTCAACATTGTAATATGCTGCCTTAGAGAGTTGGTGGCATCTGAAGGTTTTTAAACAGAGGTTGGATGGCTCACAGTCAGGAATGTTTTGATTGTGTCTTCCTGCATGGCAGGAGGGTTGGACGAGATGGCCCTTGAGTTCTCTTCCAACTCTATAGTTCTGTAATTTATAATGTCCCCCTAAATCTATTTCAAAGATATGATTCAGCACTTTAGATAGCTCTGTTAAAGTTCAGAATAAAGCCCAGAACAGATTCACTGTCTCACTGTCACTGCTGTTCTTTGCCCTATGCTTTACTGGGCTTAAAAAAAAAAAAACATTCTGGTTACCAGGCTTCCAAGTGACTCACTTCTTAAAGATGGCAATTAATTATCACAGTCCTCTAAAGAGAAATAAAACTTTAGAGTCATTTTTTTCCCAGCTCGCATCTCGATTGCATTTTTGTTCTCTGGTGTTTGGTGATCTAATGTTCTGTAACAAACGCCTCCCCAATGCTCAGTTTTCAAAAGCTGCCATAGCAGTTTTACAATTGGGCTGACGAAAGGAGCAGTAGAGAGCTAAGTGAGCCCTCTAAACAGTATTCTTCTCTGGAGATTCATCCCTAATTGGAGACCTTGAGTTAATGAATTAAACAGCATTTTCATTTCATTTTATGTTTTTTTTTTAAAGGAGAAGAGAGGCTTGACAAGCTTTTTCGATAATAATCTGGCAGGAGTATCCTGTGCTCACTTAATTGAAATGTTGCTGCTTCCTTTGTTGTTGTGTGCCTTGGAGTCATTTCCACTTACGGTGACCTTAAGGTGAACCTATCATGGGGTTTTCATGGTGAGCTTTCTTCAGAGAGAGGTTTGCCATGGCCTTCCTCTGAGACAATTTGACTTGCTCAAGGTCACCCAGTAAATTTCCATTGCTGAGTGGGGATTTGAACCCTGGTCTCCAGAGTCCTAGTCCAACACTCAAATAATCACAACACATTGGCTGTCTAAAGGCATTTGGACCAACAATTCCTGGTTTCCAATGCATGCTATTTCCTCTGAGCCTAAATTGTAAGTTTTTGCTGCTACTTCTTCTGACTCTTTATTGAATGGCCATTAGGTTTCCTTAACCTGCAGGGAAGGAATAAGATCTTCCCTTCCCCTTCCCAGTAACAGGTCGACATACTGATTCCATATGAACAGTTATATTTGTGGCTGGTATTTTGAAGTTACTTGCGCCACCAGAAAAATTGGCTGGGTTTTCACCTGGAGGCTCACCAAATGTCTAGAGTTGCCTTCAAAGTATGGCAGATGCCCAAGAGGGGGAGAGAAAAACATACACAGGCTCTATTTTACAGAAGATATAAACAGTTCATCATTGCAGTCCCCTGGGGACAGAGTTGTGCATCCTGTCCCAATTTTAACTTTCAGCAATCAAAATGCTCTTAGTAGCACTTGGAACTCTTTAATGTTCAGTCATTGGTTCCAATATATTAATAATTCTTTTAGAGTAGTGATTTTCAAAGGGTTTGTACAAGATTGTGCTGAAGATGTAGCCTGAAACATGAAAATATTGCATGGTTCTCAGCCAGCTCTACTTTTCTTCCCTCTCTCCCTTTTACATTCACATTCCAGGCAGTCAGTGTCTAATAACCATAGGCCAATAGTGTACATTCTAGATGTACTACATAGATCTATGTCCATGGAGTTCAGTGCTATCTAATGAATTTGTGTGTTATCCCATTGCAAAATAGGAAGTGTGACATGACAATCAAATGGTAATGAAACCACGGAGCCTATCTCTACAATCCTAGTGAATTCAGTGCTAAACTGAAAGCACTAACAACAGTTACACACTGCTTAGAAAGCATAACAATACATGCAATGCATACATTTGAGGAACTTTACGTGTGCAACCATGACTCGAAAATAACCACAGCACAAGTGCCAAAAAGTACAAATAAATATATTTAAAAATTTGTACAAATTACAGAATACTATCCAAACAGTTAAAAGTCAACAGAGCTTGGAAAATGTGTCTCTTTTGAACTACAGTTCCCATTGTTCACAAGCTGATTGGGAACATCTGGGATTTTCAGTCCAAATAGGAACTTGTACAAGCACAGCCAGCCAGCCAGTCAGCTCAAATATAGGGCTGAAAATTATTGTTTTGAGCTTGTACCTAAAAGTGAAGAAGAATTCCAAATATAGGTGCCACCGTTGAAATGGTCCTGTCTCATATGCCTAGTTCATATGATGGTAGAACATTCAGCTTGGTCACAGCTGAAAATCTAAGTCCACAAATAGATGGATATTTGGGTTACTATCTAGTTCAATGAGGTGCTTTTCCCCAACATATTTTTAAGGTGGAATGAATATTCCTCCCCCAATTGGCTCTTTGTAAGTACAGTGTTGAATTGGAAGACATAAATTTCACAACCATCTCACCTTGATATGGCAGGAGGTGGTCCTTCATCTACTGAAGTTACATCCAGATGAGCTTGAAATATCACTCTAAGACAGCACTTTAGACATGGAAACAAATAAAAAATATTTGGTATAATACTGTCCTTATATGATATACAGAATAAGCTACCATTCGGCTGATCCATTTTCACTACCTAGCTGAAGTTTTTGAACAAATTTTAAAGGCACCCCCCCAGCCCAAATTTCACTACAAGGGCCTGTTACAGACAGGCCAAAATAAAGCTGCTTCGAGTCACTTTGGAGGTATGATATTTCAATGATGCATGCATCCTAAGAGTCCAAACGCCGCACCAAAGCCACGCTCCAGTCCTAAGGAATGGAGTGCAGCTTTGGTGTGGCTTTTGGACTCTTAGGACACATGCATCATTGAAATACCATACCTCCAAAGTGACTCGAAGCAGCTTTATTTTGGCCTGTCTGTAACAGGCCTAAGATGTGTTGCAGTGGCCAGATTCTCTTTTTCAAGGAGGACCAAGCCCTGAACTCATGGTCTAACCCCTCAAACTAGCTGACCAGGTTTCTGTACAGATATCAGAATTGGCCATAGTGCCTATGCCTTAGCTACATTCCTTTTGAACCAATGGAATATGCAGGACCCTTGGAACCCTCATTTGGTCCATAATGTTACAGTCAGATGCTGACTGCACCCAGCCCTTGGGATCATAGGTCTTTGTGAACTAGTCCATGTTTGGTCACCAGTGAAGTCTTTGCTGTAACCCAGAAGACTACATAATGTAACTTGAAACTCAGTTATTTGAAAATTCACATCCTAGAGTCCTGTCTGCATGGACCAAAAGGTCCATACTCCCTACCCATTTTGGTGTTGTCCTGTTTGGATGACGCATATCCCAAACCCTAGTTCTGGTGCAAGCAGTCCCAATGACATCTGGCACATTCCACACCAGAACTAGAATATGACACCTTTAAAAAAATTTTTAATGTACCTTTTATTATTGCTTTTCCAAGAAGATCCAGAGCCCTCTGTTCCCACACCACCACAGCTTCTGCACATGCATCCTTCTGACTTGCCTGGTCTGTCTGCTGCTGGCATTGATCTCTTATTCTGATGTCGGAACAGGGCACCCAGTCATGTGACCATCACTGGATGCCTCCTTCTGACCTTAGAAACAAGTGATTTGTGTCAGATGCACTGGGTGGCTCAGCTGGAAGTCTGTACTGACAGCTGCCTCAGCACAGGAATGGAGATCCAGGCAATAGAGGGAGGTCAGGCTATCATGGCCCATGCAGACAGGGCCTGAGACTGCCAGGGCTTTCTAATGCTCAGAAAATGCCCATCTTTCTGTCACATCCCCATAAGAAGCAAACATGTTAGGGTCTTCGGTCCAGGGCTGCTCCCCGGCTTCAGGACGTTCTGTGAAAGCAGACCAGCCTAACTCCATCTTTGTTGTTTTTCCAGCAGTAGGCAAAGACCTTTTGATTCAGACAGGCTTTGGACTTTAAAACTGACTTGTTTGCTGAAAAGGATATTTTTTAAAAATTGTTGGGGTGTTTATTGTATAGCAGTGTTTTTAACTGTTAATATATATGATTTTATGTTTTAAGTGTAATCCTGTATTTTATTTCTGTTAGCTGCCTTGAGCATTATTTATTTCTATGATACCTTTCTCCCAGAAAGGGACCCAAGGTGGCTTACAAATAAAAATTCTAATGAATGTATTATGATAAAACAAATAAAAACATCAGCTAAAAACAATATAAAATTACATACATTAAATCCACAATAAAACCACAATACCCACCCCATATAACAAGCACCCCATATAAAATCCATCCCATGATTACACATTACACATTATTTGAAATAGCAGTGATGCCTCATGACACCCCAAGTCAGTGGGGCAGTGAATCCACCTTGGATTTTAGTCCAGACTCCAAGGGAGCAAGCCAGGATTCTGAATGCTACCCCAACATATGTTCAGCATATTTTGGATGACTCATTTAAACAAGGCAGATTCACCACCCCAGTGGCATGGGGGTCATCCAGTGCCACTCTGTGTTTAGGGATCTAAACCCTACCCCAGAATATGCTACTGCGTGTCATCAAAATGAGGTCTAAATTTCATGAAAAAAATAAGTTAAATACCAGCCTAAACCAGAAAAAAGCATACAACCTCTACCTGGATTATACAGCAGCAATTCTGTGTCCAGGAGCATTGCCAGGATTTTGAAGTGATTCTTAAGGGAAAGTAAAATATCATCTAAAACATCTTGTTACTTAATCCCACTAATTAGTCATCCCATTAATAACTGTGATCCAGATTAAGCTTCAGCTCATTTATCCAACTCTCATTCATCAATTATTTCAGACACTGATTTGAGACTTCCTATGTTCTACATGATATCCCTTCAGATAGTTAAAGAAAGCTATCTTGTCACTTCTTTGTTGCCCCTTCTCCAAACTAAATGTACCCATTTCCCTCAGTCATTGCTCATAAATCAACACGTATGTAAATCCCATTGATTCAGTTGCTTTATCCTAGCTAGGACTAACAATTGGATTTGTAAGAGATGGGAGTAATACATTCTTCCTGTGAGGTTTCTGGAAGGGAAGTTGGACTGAGCAAAAAGATGGAGAATTCCCATTGAGAAAGTGACATACACGCAATATTTCTGTCCTCCAGTTCAAGAATTTGTGCTTTTTCTTTCCTCCTTGAGGTGGCCTAGCTCAATGAGAATGAAGCAATTAAAAAGATTTTGTCACATTCCTTAAATTATCCCAAAAGATCAAATAAAGATTATCAGATTTCTCTGAAGTAACTTGGGAAAGTGACTGAGATGGAATGTTGGAAGCTGAAATTTTTTTGAAATTTCAAAGTGGAGACATCCATGTTGTTTGGAAGGCTGACTAAGAAAAAATGTCATAGATATGTTTTAAGTGTAGTGAGGTAAGCAAGTCTCCAAATTTAGTCCAGAGAATAAATTGTGCCCTAGGAATGAAAGCTTTGAGAGAGAGAGAGAGAGAGAGAGAGAGACTGTCTAAGAATCATGTTCCAACACTGAACAGCATAAAAAAAGAATGGAAATGAGTCACAGATGTCAGAGCTCTCACCTGACTAACATCATTGGCCATCTGCTTTTGCTTAAAAGCCACCTGCAAGAATGGAATAAGACACCCACATTACCAGCTGTTCCATTTCCCTGAAATCATCAGGTAGAAAGGGGCCTCATGCCTCATAGTTCATGTCCTTGGAAAGAACAATGATTCAGTCAATCATGGATGGTCAATTCAACTTGCAATCTATGGTCTATGGGCAGCCTCTAAAGTAATTATACATGACTGCTGGCAGTCCTACCAAATTTTCGAAGTAGTGGTAGAAATGTTGCCTTGACTTTCATCCACATAATATTCAAAACACACTTTCCTTCAATTGTCCTGAGAAAAGAGTAGATTGTGTATGTATGTGTCTTCAAATCTCCTATTGAGTTATGGTGACCCTATACATTGCATGGGGTTTTCTTGGGTAAAGATTACATCAAGGTGGTTTTGCCACTTCCTTCCTTTGAAATATAGCCTACAGCACCTGGTATTCATTGGCAGTCTCCCATCCAAGTACTACCAAGGGCTGATCCTACTTAGCTTCTATCAGACAGTCTTGGTGCTTGGAGAGCAAGACCCTCATTTGGAATTGTTTTCCACCTGTGTTATCTCTGGGTTAGCTTCACAAGACCAGCAACAAAGCTCTGCCTAAACCTTTTCAGTTCAGTTCACAAGGAAAAAGCTATGGCTTGCCATAATAACTACAGTATGTTTAGCTGTGGTTGGCTAATTAAACCTGCTTTATGTACTCTAGGCTTTTAGGGTATGAAATATAAGACCAAAGAGCCTGGCCAATTTCTCACATTTCCTCTACTAGTCTTACCAATGCCCCTGTTACTTTGGTCATGGAGCCTGTCCTTCAAGGTATTCCTGTGTGACAGGGGGTTGGATTGGATGGCCTTTATAGTCTCTTCCAACTCTATGATTCTACAAGGTTTGAAATCAGTCTTTCAATATGTATAATACGGAGGAAAGAAAGAACAGATCCATACTGCTCTTACCATTTCCCTTACATTGTAAACAAATTTACTTCCTTAGAAATACTGCATGTATTGATTATTCCATGAAACCTTGGTACTTAATCCATTACCTTGCTGCTTGGTTCTCTGCTACACAGTATTGTTTTCTGTCTAAAGGTGCAAGAAAGCAGTGCCTGCAGTCACTCTTTGTCTCCTCTGATTCCCAGGAATGTCCAGCAAGATTTGGGGATCCCCTGACTCAGGTTGATGTGGATAGAAATTGTGATGGCATTAGTGCTACTACCATGCAGTGGTGGTGTTAGCCCTGGAAAGCCATCTACAGTTGGAAGTCCAACTGTATAGAACTTGGCCAAGAGAGCTTGATGGCATTAGCTCTGGAAAACCATCTACAGTTGGACTTTCATATACATGGATTCCTTATCCACAGATTCAAGAGTCTATGGCTTGAAAATGTTCTATATATATAACCAAACCTTGATTCTGCCATTTGATATAAAGGACACCATTTTACTGGTGTTGTAATGGTTAAATGCCTGTACTGCAGTCACTCACTCACAAACCATAAAGTTGCAAGTTCAATACCAGCCAGGGCTCAAATTCAACTCAGGTTTGCATCCTTCCAAAGTCACTAAAATGAGTACCCAGCTTGTTGGGGGCAATTCGCTTACAGTTGTAAACCACTTAGAAACTGCTTAGTTCAATATGAAGTGGTATATAAATGAAGCTGCTATTGCTATTGCTATTTTACTATGCATAGTATTTAGTGGAATTTGAACACCCACAGATTTTGGTATCTGTGGGGGTCCTGGAACCAATCCCCAGCAGACACCGAGGGCTCACTGTACTGTTCTTGGGAGTTGAGCATTCAGGATATGGGTGAATGACATGGGTTGCATTTGCAGTGCAGAAATAAAGCAGTTTAACAACATTTTAACTGACATGGCTCAATACTATGCAATTCTGAGATTTGCAGTTTGTTGTGGTATCAGAGGTCTTTGGCAGAGAAGGCTAAATCTCTCACACAACTACAATCCCAGAATTCCACGGCAGTTAAAGTGGTGTCAAACTGCATTAATTCTGCAGTGTAGATGCAGCCTTGGCCAATCTCTCATTGTTTCCCCTTTCCAGTGCTTGAGTCAATACATTGAATGACAAGTTACCCAGAGGGCCATCTTGGAACTTTTTTTCTTTCTTTTAAAAACAGATTTGAAATGCTTGCAGCAGCTACAAAGCACCTTATCCGCTGTGCTTATTAGAAATAGGGCCGCAAAAGCTCACTAGAGAATATGATTCGGGAGTGGGGGGGAGATGGCTGCTACCATGTAAGTTAAGTTTAGCCATCTTATTTTTAAAACACAACATACACACACTGTTTCAAAGGGCAATGTTTCCACAGGTCAAGGAAAAGGACTCCTTTCCACCTCCTCTAAGAATTACTTGAAAATTGCTTCAGTCACATTTGATGTGGTGCAGCCATATGTGAAATAGTTCTTCCCAGACTGGACTCCTTCTTCACCTAGGCTGAGAAAGTGCTATGGACAGGCCTTATTAGTCTCTTTTTTTAATCACCAGCCAGTTTGTGATTTAATCCATACATTATATCTATTTGTTTATCTGTAAAAACAAGTTTGAGAGTGACTAACACACTGGATTATTGTCCTTTCGTGCCATTTTTACTAAAGTCGTAATTATCTTATATGCTTCATTAATGCCTTTATGCGTTTTTAGATATTTGTGCATATTGGTTATTACAAGCATGCTAAATTAAATTTTATTTGTACATCTATGACGTTGATCTTATAACGTCTGCTGTCATGGAAGCAATTAAAATATACTTAGAAATAAATAGCTTCTAAGCCACCCTCCATTTGCAGACTCTAAAGTACTTGAACAACCACTCTGAAATAAGGAATATTTATTTATCATTTATTCAGAGTTTATTTTGGCTTTTTTCTTACCTGATCTCACTGCTGAGATTTCTGAACATTAGGGATACGCTTCAGATTCAGACGACTCCTGAACAAAATCAGAACATAAAAGACAGTTATACCATGAAAGGAATTTTAGAAATCATTAGGTACATGCTTACCTTGTGTTTTTTTGTTGTTATGTGCCATCAAATCATCTTTCGCTTTTGGCAAATGATGTCAACATGCCTGGTCACCAACAACGCTGCTCAGACATTGCAAGCTCAGGGCCATGCCCTCCTTTATTGAGACAATCTATTTGTAATCTTTTTCTTCTACCTTCTACTTTACCAAATAGTATTATCATATTGTCTCACAACATGTCCAAAATACAACAGGCTCATTTTAATTGTTAGATGCTCAGTAGATAGTTGATTTAGGTTTGGGGTGGGGGAGTGGGAAACATGATGGATGTATTTCAACCAAGGAATGGTCATGGCTGTCTTAAGATATAGCCATAGGTAATGTGTCTAGGAAATTGTGAAGACCATCCTGTTCAGGGCAGCATTCCCAGGCATTGCATAATTGTCACTTGCTATTTGATGTTTTTTTGTTGCCTGTTTTATTGAATCATTTCCTATATTGCTATGTATTTTATATGTATTATCCTACTAGAGAGGCCCCTTCCCCACCACCACTCCCTTTGTGTCGTGTATTTTAAGATTGTAAGCCTGAGGGCAGGGAACCGTCCAATTAAAAAGATTGTATGTACAGTGCTGTGTAAATTTACAGCGCTTTATAAATAAAGGTTAATAATAATAATAATAATAATAATAATAATAATAATAATAATAATAATTTTATGTAATATGACATTATGTATTTATATGTTGTCTTTTATGATTTTATAAGGCCCCTGGAGAAGGTCTCAACACAAACCAAAATACATCAGGATTTTTTTACTAATAAAAACCCCACCTATTAAGCATCTTGACTAGATTAGACCTATTAAATGAATATGATTTACGTATGTGTTGATTCACTATTCAAGAATTGATTCAGTAGGTCTACCCTAGTCTAATGAGACAAACCAAAAGAATTCCCATCATAGTGTTTAAGAAAGCCTCAAGGAAGCCCCTATCCAAAGCAATTTCTTGTTTCCTAATAAATGTGTAAGGCATAATTTAGATTAGGACCAACACACATGGATGGTTTAAATCTCCTCATTGCCATTTTTTAAATTTATGTAAATCCCCCTGCCCTACATGAGAGCTAAAAGGAGGAAACCTCCATTAACATCAGTAGAGGGGATGAAATGGGATGAATGTATGGGGGGAACAGATGGAAGAAGCTTAAATATTCTTTACTGATGCACGGTGGTTCCTATCCAGAACAGGGTTCACAGACCTATAAGAAAGTAAGGTGTGTTACAGACGGGCCCCTTGAGGCGCCGTCATTACGCGTAAGGGGTGGTGCTTCCTGATGCGCCTTGCCCCTCGCGCGTAATGAGTGCATCAAAATGGCAGCACCCTATACAGATGGGCACAGCCATTTTGACGTCGCGGACACACAGCATCCAGACGTCACGTACTGGAAGTGGTGCCGCAAGTGCGCACCTCGCGCCTTGCGGCGCCTCTTCCAGCGCCCAGGGAGAAGCGCCATTTTGGCGCTGCTTCTTGATCCGCGAGGGAACCGCGCGGTTTGGCTGCTGCAGCTCCCTTGTGGAGCAACCGGCAGCAGTGCGAGACTGCCCCTTCTGGCCAGTCTGTAACGCGCCTAAGAAAGAAAGTGGAACTCTCCTGCATGCTATGCATCTCATATGGGAGGAAAGCAGATATTAAACAAATAGTCAAATAAATGTAGTTAATTTAAGGTGAAATGTATTTTAACTTTAATTATATTTATTTTTCCCTCCTTTCCTCCAATGAGCTCAAGGTGGTGGTGTGCATGGTTTTCCTTTTAATCCTAACAATAACCCTATGAAGTAGAATTCAAAGATATAGCCATGTTAGTCTAGAAAATTAATATGGAAAGGAATCTTGTAGTACCTTGGAGATTACCTGAAAGAAAGACGTCGGAAGCATGAGCTTTCATGGAATTTAACCTACTTCCTCAGATGTATGTTTTGGAGTGGAGGATCCAAAGATAGACCTATATGGGTCATTTGTGTGTGAGAATGTCAATTCAAATTCAAAACTTGTATGGTACGGAGATGAGTGGCACAAGGTTTTGAATATAAGTCTGTCTTTAGATTCTCCACTCCAAAAATATATCTGAGGAAGTAGGTTCAAGTCTATGAAAGCTCATGCTACCATTTTTTTTCTTTCAGTTAGCCTCAAAGGTGCTACAAGGTATCTGTAAGGTAGATCTCAAGATCATAAATGAGCTCCATGCCTCATAGGAGACTTAGACTTCAGGAGCAGCCTTACACTTCAGAAGGGTGGTATAGAAGCAATCACAGCTGTCAACCTTCTCCCAATGTGCTTTATGCACATTCACACAGCAGCCAGCTTCAGGAAACAGCTGACAGCCACAATGGCTCATTCCCATTGTTTCTCCTATAAGGTAGTGTTGGCACTGTGGAAAACAGATCACAGAACCATGGATTGCCAAAGTGATATTGTGGGTAAAAGTGTGATAAGAAATTGTACCAAACAGATATGTTTCCATTCTTATACTAATGCTATTTTGGCAGGACAGCAGGCTGGTGTGATCAAGTCCTGAGTTTCAGAGGTGAGAAGGATCTTATAAGAAAAGTTGGACATTTTTAAAAGCCTCCTGGACAGAAATATTATCTTTGAAAAGGAGGGTCTGTCTGGGAAAAGGAAGGTGCATGGAAACTCTATTTTAATTTATTATTATAATTATAATTATTATTATTATTATTGTTATTATTACTAAGCTTTATTTATATAACGCTGTAAATTTACACAGCACTGTACATAAAATCTTTTAATTAGACGGTTCCCTGCCTTCAGGCTTACACTCTAAGAAGACATGACACAAAAGGGGAAGGGGAAGGTGGGGGGGAAGGGGATCAGGTCCAGCATTCTTCTCTCCCTCTGAGGCCTGGACCAAGGCAGATGGACAGATGGAGGAATCTATATCTTAAGGATAGGCCTGATGGCATTGGCCCACCCTCTCTCCCCGTCGGAGGCCAGGATGGAATCGGATGCCTTGTGGGAAGGGCTCAGTTCCTTTAGGGAGGCCCGATAGCAATGGCCTACCTTATTTATTTATTTATTTATTGGATTTATATCCCACATTTCTCCCAAAATAGAATTCAAGGTGGCATAATTCCATAGATTGCTTAATTCTGGTATCACAAGCAAGTTTTGTATGTGTTAAGATATTTCTGTAAACTTTTGTAAACTGTTTTGAATCCCAATTCAGAAGGGAAAAATCTAAGATACTAATTCACCATCAACAGCCGCAACAACCAAAGCAACAACAACACTGTGATGTTATTAACAATGCTAATGCTCCAGTCATGGACTGGCTAGCAATATCTATTTGAAAACTGGATTTATTTTGTGACATCTTTAGAATATACAGTTGGCCCTTCTTATACACGGATTTTTTTTATACATGGATTCAAGCATCCACGGTTTGAAAATATTTTTTTTAAAGTATAAATTTCAAATATTAAACCTTGATTTTCCATTTTTTTTATAAGGGACACCATTTTGCTATGTCATTATATTTAATGGGACTTGAGCATATACGGATTTTGTTATACACGGGAGATCTTGGAACCAAACCTCAGCGTATAACAAGGGTCCACTGTACTATTAGCCAGGAAATGCAATACTAAAGAGAAAATCGAACAAGCGTTCTTACAGACAAACCTCTCAGTCCCAGTAAACTACTATCTCTCTCTCTCAACACACACCATCCTCCACCCCTAAAATAAAAATGATTACTTGTTAATAGGAGGGCTGAGATTAATCTTTTTCCATGAAGGTTGGGGGGTGAAATCAGAGAAGAGACAACCGCTCCTACTGTATTCCCTAGCAGGATTCAGTGCTGTGTTTTTGTTCCAACATCTAGACTGTCAAACAAATGGCAGCACTTTAACATCTCTATAAAAGCCGTCAGCCAAACGTTCTAACAGAATCCATTACAAAAGCAGGAAAGTCACTATTTTTAAAAAATGGAGCATCTGTTCATTATCCAGGGACCTCAAAAACCATTTCAAAATGCTCTCTTTTTGCTGTGAAAGGTGTTGAACTCTGTGAAGATAACAAAGCGCCTTTTCTCTGAATGAAGGAGTGCTGTTCTGACTGCGACTTTATGTGAATGTGTGCCTCACAGGTGTGACAATATTCACTGAAGGTGAGATAGCCCACAGCAAATAATGTCCAAATTTGGAGGAGAGGGGGAGAAAAATATTCCTTCAGCTAGACTTTCTGGGCAGAACCCTGTTGGTATCATACACTTGTAGAAATCCCCATATTCAGTTGT
This sequence comes from Sceloporus undulatus, assembly GCF_019175285.1. Lineage (NCBI taxonomy): Eukaryota > Metazoa > Chordata > Lepidosauria > Squamata > Phrynosomatidae > Sceloporus > Sceloporus undulatus. Next base: position 15,876,119 of record NC_056524.1, read on the forward strand.
ACTTTTATGGCCATGGTGCAAATGACATAATCAGTTCATGGTTATGTAAGCTAACTTCCACAAGCCTAACCTATATCCTCCAACATTTCACAAATGACAACTGGAACACAAGTAGCCAAGGAACATCAGAGCATGGTGAAGATGGCAAGTTATTACTGAGGAAGAGTACACAAGCTAGGAGAAGATGCAGCTTGCTTTTGCCTGAGCCTACTGGGGAGGGAAATGTTATGTTTCCACCTCTTCTTTCTATCCTACTGAGTAAAATAAGTGCAAACCTTTGAACTCCCTTTGCAGCATTTGAAGTAAGCAGAAGACAGAGAAGGAAACTGGAAGAAGAAAGAAACTGAAACATTTTAAAAGCAGTTGAAAAAGTGAGACACTAGAGAATTAATCAGGGCTGACAAATCAAGACATGTTTTAATATATTGGGATGTCATGCAGAAGAAGAGCTAAGCATGTTTTCTGCCATTTTAAAGACTAACCATGAGCCCATGGTATATCATGGTAATCCTCATTGCCTTCAGTATTCCACTCTCTTCACTGGGATTACAGAACATTCCCCATTGCACAATGGCAAAAATAAGCAAACATAGTGACAGATACATAGATGTTTATCACACTATGCTCTTAAGGAGGTACTATTCCAGTGTGACTCCTCTAGCAGCCTCCTGTTGCATGCTGGGATTGGCAGTTTTAAGGAGCTGAACTTCTCTGCCTGAGAATTCTAAATACCCCTCCTTAAAACTGCCAATCCCAGCATGCAACAGGAGGCAGCTAGAGGAGTCACACTGGAATAGTACCTCTTTAAGAGCATAGTGTGATAAACATCATAGTCATTTGCACAGTGCTGGCATTCAACAACTATTGTGTAACTATGAAGGGATAGGTTCACAGTGTGCAAGCATGCCTCATTTGTTTGTCTTTTCTCCTAAACCACATCTCAGATGAGTTGATTTTCTTTCTGTCAGTGAAGTACAGTGTTGTATCTAGCAATTTTATCACCCAAGTGAATCATTTTAACACTCCCCCTGCACTTATTTTCACTAATAATCAGGAACACAAAATAATCATTAAATACATGTTTGGGAGTTGCAGTTCAAGCACATCCAGAGGGTTGCATGATTCCGGTTTGTATAATCTCAACCTTAAATAAGTGTGGCTTTCAGTAAACATATGGCCAATGGGTTAGTCTGAGAGCTACAAAGTTGATACCAGCTGCAGTACCTGTTAAATACCAGGCACAAACTTGTTAGGTAGGCAGGTGGCTACAAGGAGTGTATGTCAGTTGGTATAAGAAGGCTGAAAGGTGCTGGCTTCTCTTTTGCTCTAAAAGGGGGGCGGGGGGGGGGGCAAACTTGGAGTTTCCACCAACAGTGTCATTGTCTCTCTGGTATATTGGGGAAATTATTAGCTCAAAAGAAAGCCTGGGAGACATGGGTAACTTCGGGGATCTTTCCACCTGTGTTTACCAGTCACTGTAGACAGACTCATGTTTTAATGAATGTGAGAGTTTTAGGCTGGTATCCCATTAGTTCTTCCTGTTGACAAAATAGTTTATTTCTGAAATAAAGAGACCACTGAATGTCTGCTCAATGTCTGGGACAATCTAGCACAGGTTATAAAGGACAGCAGATTCAGGGGCAAGGACAGGAAGGGAAAGTCCCATTCCTTCAACCAGAAGTTCATTTATATGAAGTCAGATTTTGCTTAGCAGATCATTAGGGATCTGAGATTTCAGTGTCTGGCTCTTCTTCACTGGTGTCAGCTACAGAGAGAGGACTCTCAAGGTGGAACAACTGCCTTGAAAGTGTGCATGTTTTATTCATTTGTTGACTTCCTGTTGTTGTTTTTTAATTGAATGGTACATAGTACGTAGCTGTTGTTGAAACATCACCAGGGGCTGCCCCTTGTAACACTTCCCTTGTGAAGGTCCCAAGGTCCTCAGTTATGACATCACAAAGGAAATCTCTCTACATCTCAGGTTTTGGCTCTGAAATCCCAGGACCTGTTATAGTCTCATATTCATTCAGAACTGGATGCCATGGCTATTGCAGAATCGAGGGAAGTGTCCAGTGCACCATCTGGTCAAATTTCTTGGGATCAGTTTCAGTTGTTGCAGCCTGATGACAAAACTCTTGAATCAGTGCATTCCCCCAATTTGTTGTCTTGACCCTTGCCCTTCTTGGTTATCAAGACTGAGCAGATTTGGATTTATTTGGTGGGTCTGCGGAATGGTAAATATCAGGGGGAGGTTTCTAATGCCTTGAGGAAGATTGTAGTGTACCATCTCCCACCTTCTTTGGACACAGAGATATGCAAGAACTACTCTCCGCCATTACAAATATTCTATGTTTGCACAAGATACTTAAACATTAATGAAGTTCTTAGAGGAAACAGATTTCAGTCTGGTTTCAGGCCAGTCTGGGTTGTTCTGACTGATGAGAGACTCCAGGAGAAAGACAGGGGAGTGCTAATGTATTAATTTTCCTGAACCCCTGAGTAGCTTTTGATACCATTGATCATGGTATCCTACTTGACTGGTTCTAGTGGATGGGAATAAAAGGCATTGTGTTTCAATGATTTCGTTCCTATCTGTAAGGTCAGTTCCAGAGGCTGGCATTGGCAGACCCTTGTTCAGCCCCCATAGCCACTGTGCTGTGAAATGCCACAGGGTTCCCTTGTATCTTCTATGCTGTTCAACATCTTTGCAAAGGTGGTGGGATAGATCATTAAGGGTCTGAGGCTTAGGTGCCATCAGTTTTCCGATAACAGTCAGTTCTACCTCTTCTTGTCATCTCAGTCGGCTGGGGCTGTGAGGGGCTGTAGCAGTGCCTTGGTGCTATAGCGGGAAGAATGAGGATCAATAAACAGAAGCTGAATCCAGATATGATGGAGCCTCTATAGATTGGTGGTTCTAGGGTCTGAGAATTAGGTAGATTACATGGCCTGGATGGAGTTGCACTCCTGAAGAAGGAAATGCATAGTCTGGGAGTACTCATAGATCCATCTTTGTCACTGGAGGCCCAAATGCAATGGCTCAGAGTGCTTGGGGCCAGCTTCAGCTGTTCCCCAGCTATGGCCTTTCTTGGAGAGGGATAATTTAGCCACAGTAGCCCATGCATTGGTAACTTCCCAATCAGACTACTAAATGTGGCTGTTTTAGGGGCTAAACAGACAGGCAAAAAGAGGTGCTTTCAGACAGACTTGAAGGTGTGGTGTTTGAAGCCAACAGGAAAGTGTCCTCTAGGCACCTTATGCAGAGAAAAGCTGTTTCAAAAAGAAGCAGCTTTTTTCCGCTTCTTCCTGGCTTGAAGCCATATCATGACATGAGCACTCCAGCTGCCTTGGAAACTGGCAGTGCAGTTGGTGGGGTTTCAATGTGGCTGCAGAAAAGGCAGCTTCAAGCCACTTTTTCCTGTCCATCTGTTTCGCCCCTTAGAAAATGATTTGGACACTACAGTTGGTGCAAAATGCAATAGCTAAACTGCTCACTCCAACTCCATACAGACACCATATAATACCAGTTCTAAAAGAGCTGATTGCACTGATTGCCAATATGCTTCAAGACTGAATTCAAGGACCTTCTCTGCAGTGGCACCCCAGTTGTGAAATAACATCCCTCAAAGTTGCACTTGGCACCAATATTGAGATAATTTCTGTGTCAAGTCAAAGTTTGCTTTTTTCTTAAAGTAGGCAGAACTGATTCCATCCATGCTGATGATGTCCTATATTTCCATTATTTTAAATTGGGTTAACCGTTTTTTAATTGTCTGGTTTTTAATTGATAATCTTTTTAATATGTTTTAAACTTTTTAAATGGTTGTTACTTATAAATTATTTATTGTTTTAAACTTATGTTATTTTAAACTGCCATGAGATGCAGGACAGGATACAGATACAGTGCAAGATACAGATACAGGGCAGGGTATATTTTAATAAAACAAATAGTCTTGACTTGGCAGCCCTATATATTTTGGGATCTTCTTCATGCAAGCATATCTTCTTTGGCTATATAAAGATAATGTTCTTTGCTTAGGAGTAAGCTGGCTGTAATACAGCCTGCCTCCAGCTGGGTTGGACTGCAGTCCCTATTGTTTCTTGAAGGCTACATCTGCACTGTAAAAATAATCCACTTTTACACCACTTTAACTGGCATGGCTCGATGCTATTGAATTCTGGGAATTATAATTTTTTCAGATATTTAGTCTCCTCTGTCAGTGTGTTCTGGTACCACAACAAAGTATTGATACCCAACCATGAAATAACGAGACCAGACACATAAATTGGATGAATAAAGGGCCATTTATTTGACCTATAATCTATTTAAAGCTAAGCACTTGAACTTTAACTTTAACTTCAAACTCTGAGCAAATTGATTAAAGTGAAAAGCCTGGTGCGGGTCCAGCTGAAGCCAAGTATCAATCCTAACTTCCTCTTCAGCCTTCCCTTTGTGCCCAAACACTGAACCCCGAGGTAAATCCGATGATTCGGATTGCATCCTCAGTCCAGTCCTAGGAAGGTAAACATAAGGCACTCTCCCCCAGACCCCCACGAATTTGTAAGGTTGAGCAAAACCCACATGTCTACCCCAAAGGCAAGTTCTCTCACAACTCCACGCCCCTTAACGTGTTAAGCTGATCAAGAGCCTAAACTTTCACCACAAAGGGGTGCCAATGGTGCGTACCAAACAGTTCTTTAACCCCATATGGGCCAGTGAAACCTATTTAACAGCCACCCAAAGCCAATCACCAGTCCCGGCACATAGTATGGGGTAGGCAAAAAACCCCGGGAAAAGGGGAGAAAATCCCTACCCGGCCCCGAAGCGACCAACAAAGTTCATACTGCATTTAGGGTGGGAGGGTGGGCTGCTTCGTGGAAAAGAGGCAGGATGTACTGTATTTATATACTGACTCCGCCTCCCATCACATGCCTCAGCTTAGTCCAATGGACCTTGCTTATATTGAAAATTCTGGTCTCTATCAAAACCCCACCCTCCCTCATGGCTCTGCCGATCGTCCTGGTGTGAACAGTTCCCATAATCTTAGAGCACTGAAGCATGCAATTAAAGTGATGCCAAACTGAATTATTTCTTCCAAGGCGGATGCCCAGTGCTTTAATCTGTACCAGGAGGAGGCTGATATGATGAATCTCTTCTGATTTATATTCAGAGTTACCTTTTGGGTACTTTCCTTTTTCTTTTATGCTTGAAAGTGATTACAACCACACTTATCTCAATGAGACACTTAATTAAGGAATAAAAGAGGCTGATGGAAAGGAAATTGCAGCTCACTCTAAACTTCTTCTGTGCAAAAAAAGATATAATGAGAGAAATGGTTACACATCTGATAGGCACTAAACAGACAAGGGACTTGTAGCTTGTGAGAAACTCCACTTCTCAGCCTTTTTCACACATCTGCAAATTGTTCCGTCAATAAAGTCAGAGAGTAAATGCATTATGTGAAGTTAAAGTCAATGAGTTAGCTCAGAAAGGGACAATATGTCAACCAGACAACTTTCACACATAATTTTAAATAATTATTTCTGGGTTGTTGTTGGCTGTTTATCCAGGCTCTCTCTGATGCAAATTAACATGGACTGTATATTAAAAGATTAACCACCACCACCACCACTCAAAAAATCCTCATCTGAAATAATATTGAGTACTTTTATGATTCAGAAGACTGGAGATGAATTGGCTGTCTCTTTTCACATACCAAGGATTTGGGGGACTGAAGTCCAAACCAGAGATGGCCCAAAGTCCAAAACAGACTTTTCTGGGTCATTGTAAAACTAAATCTATATCTGCTAATTCTTCACCCTGGTACTCAACAATGTGCTGCCTTTGGTATGGTGTAACAGGAGACTGGGAACTGGAAATAGAAGAACATGGGAAACTGTCCTACATCAAGTCACATCAGAGGGTAGAATCACAGACTGTTGGAACTGAAAAGGGTCAGAAGGGCCTTCTAGTCCAACCTCTGCCATACAGGAGTATACAATTAAAAGACCTTGTGAAAATTGTCTATCCAACCTGTGTGCAAGGAACTCCAAGGAAGGGGAATCCATTACCCTTTGTCAAAAAGGACATGTGAACTCCACATCCTGGAAGATGAATTGAAGCACCTAGACTGGGTTCTACAGGCTAATGTTTACTCCAGCTCAGACATCAGAAGGGCTGCCAGACCCAGAAAAACACAGAGGAGTGAAGACAAACAACAACTCAAAGGGAAGGTATTTTACCATAGATCAAAGGAGTCACAGACAGAATAGGAAAACTGGTGAGGAAACACAACCTCCAATCTACAAAATGACCAAGAAAATCCAGCAAATGCTGCACTCAGCGAAGAACAGGAGAGACCCTCTCATGGTCACAGGAGTTTGCTGCATACTGTGCAACTGCGGACAAGTCTACATAGGGACCACCAAGTGCAGTGTTCAAATATGAATCAAGGAACAGAAGAGACACTGCAGAGTGGGACAGTCAGAAAAATCAGCAGTAGCAGAACACATTATAAACCACCATGGGCATAAAAGGCTATTTGAAAACACTGAAATTTGGGGCCATACCAACAACTATTAGATCAGAATGCACAGGAAAGTCATTGAAAGCCACAAACAACTAGATAACTTCAACAAGAAAAAAGGAGTCCTTAAAATAAACAAAGTTTGGCTACCAGTCTTGAAAAACACCAAAATCAAGACCCAGCAAATAAAAACCACCCAGGGTCAGGAGGTTTCCCAGCAGACAATGGGTCATATATTAAATAGATACCCTGAGGCCTTGCTATTCAGCAACAGACCAACACACAGATTAACATGCAAATTTCTTCCTCTCAACCAAGGGTCACACAGTATATATTCCCCACCCACTTTCATGCCAGCATTCTCTGAGAATGCCAGCCACAGATGCTAGTGAAACATCAGGAATAAACTCTTCCAGAACATGGTCACATAGTCTGAAAACCTCACAAAAACTATGGGTGCTGGCCATGAAAGCCTTCAATTTCACATTGGTTATATCCCAGCATAACCTGAGGTTATGTAGGACATCTGTCACCTAATGGATCCTGGCCTATCTGCCAAGGTGTATTTTCTGCAATTTTTTTTCAATTAAAATGCACAGCATGGACATATTTTGGACTCATTTTCTATCATGTACACATTTTTCTCATTTTTTTCCCCCATTGGTCCAAGCATATAGGCCTGAGTTTGCAGGACCTGCGCAGCATAGTGAAAGATAAGGCATTCACAGGGTCTCCATGAGTCAAGATTGACTTGAAGGCAAATAAAAACAATGACTATTTGTGGGCATTTTTCAAATGTATGTAGCAATAGCAATAGCAAATATATTTCTATATTGCTTATCAGTACACTTAAGCACTCCCTAAGCGATTTACAAAATGTAAGCTAATTGCCCCCATCAAGCTGGGTACTCATTTTAGCAACCTCAGAAGGATGGCAGGCTGTCGACCCCAAGCCCCTGGCTGGTATTGAGCTCCCAACCTTGTGATTTGTGAGTGAGTTGCTGCACCACCAGGGCTTCTACTTTCAGTCTTTCAGTCCTGCATATTTCCCAAATGTACACTTGATTTTGTGTGCCTTTTTCAATCCTGTAAATGCACTAGAAGTGTTTCACTTCTGAAGCAGGATGTGCTTCATCACACTGTTAGTCTTAGGAGGTGTCAAACTGTTACTTTTAAGGGGTACTGTGGAACCAATGGTCTAGTAGCAGTTGCTACTCCCAATTAGGGTAGACCCATTGAATCAATGGGATTTAATGAAGGGCCGAATGACCATTCAACTGTTGATTCATTCTGGACTGTGCTACTGTTTTGTATGTTGTAAACCAATTCATTATTTGTATTAATGAAAAGCAGGAGAGAAATAGTCTTATTAAATAAATAACAAACAACAAATAAGCTTCTGGTATTCTGGGAAAACATCAAGAGCCATTACCAATCCCTTCCTGCAAGAAAACTAGCTGATTTTCTGAATAGGCTTTCTCATGCTATCCAAGAACCATTCATTACAGTAGACTTTAATGCAGTCTGACTTACTGATCTTGTAGCGACTTATCCTGCCTTGCTACATCTCACTCCCTGAGGCATAGCCAAACAGAAGAAGCCGTGATGAGGAAGCTGATAATGTGAGATGCATATTATGTCATTCTTGTTATTCCAGTGGTAAAAGACCAGAGATGAGAATATGCTGCATTAACAGCATTTGGAAAGGAAGATTTTCAGGAAACCTTTTCCTTCAAATGCTTGCTTCTTAATAAGATACTTTACAATGAATGTCTCCCTACTGGCTCATTTCAGCTCCATTAAAAGTAGAAAAAAAATACAGCAACACAAAGTAAGTTATCAACATTATCCAAATGAGAAAGGGCAGACACCGAACATTTAACTCACTCACTCCACCCAGCTACAGATTTCCTGACAGCCTTCAGGAAGATCATTGTGAGAGACCTGTTCCTAGAATTTTGTATTAAAATGCTGGGGGTTTTTTTAGTAAATAAAATGTGTTTTTAATTGATTTCGTGGTCACTGTTTAACCTAGTTTGGGAACTTGATGGAGGCGGGAGTGTGTGTGTGTTTGTGTACGTGTGTTTAGGGCTCCATTTCTCAAAATGTCTCTTCACACATAAGTATCTATCCTACATTCACTTCACTGACAAGGGCTGCTGCTACATTGCAGAATTAATGATGTTTGGCACTACTTTAAATATCATGACTCCAGTCTATGTAATTCTGGGATTTGTAGTTTGTCGTGGGATCAGAGTTCTCTGGCAGAAAAGGTTAAATATCTCATACAACTATGAATCCTAGAATTCCATAGCATTAGCCAAGGCAGTTAAAGCAGTGTCAAACTGCATTATTTCTGCAATGCAGCCAAAGAATTCATTCAGTTTGCCTGCAGCCTTCCAAAGCTTCTTTAGTATTTATTTCTGTTACCCAAAATGCTGGGGGCCCTGAGAAGTCACCCACAAATTAATATGTCATAGGGGAATTTTAATAGCTCTAATAAAATACCTTGGCCAGGGCAACAGTCAGCCTGGGGATCCTGGTTCCAAATCTGGTTCCAAATCACACAGAACTCCAGAGGCATTCCAAATAGGTTGAGAAAATTTATTGAGAAAATAATCAGCACACACACACACACACACACACACAAGAACTAATGGAACAAAGGTGGGAGAAGGGGAATAGTTGAGGCCTTGATAATGTTGATACGTTACCGACCTTGAATCATGGTTCAGATCGATGGGCATCCAGAACGGAGAGGGCTTAATAGCCTCCTAGGCATGTGGGCTGACTGGCTTATTGAGGTGTCTAGTAGAACCGACAGAGTGTCTGCCTGATTACAAACTAGACCAAATTGCTAATGTGCTGGCTCTGGTACATATATCCAAAATCATATCTTGGGGGCAGAAACCAGGGATTGAATGGATTAAATAACCGCTAAATGGTTTTCCAGGAGAGAAGATGGATTGCGAGATTGAGGAAATATTTGGGTGGTGGGCCCGAAGATCTCACACAAAGGAAATCTTGTGCTCTGATGACAATGTCCTTTGTCTGTGTATGCACAGTCACCGTCTTTGGCCATGATCCTATCATCGCCCTCCATAGATAAAAGGTGATCTCATTGTGGTAGGTGCCTGTGCTTACATCCTTTGTGAGGACCAACTGGAATTCCGGATATGTCACAGCCATCTTTCCTTAGTGGGGTCATTCCCAGGTCACCCACCCCAGCATCCTTTTAATATTAAATTGATATAAAATATGAGGGGTGATCTTGGGGTAACATTTCCTCTATCATCCAACATTATAATCAGCTCCATAGTTAGTTGCATGCTTCTGACATGTAATTGTTGGTTTTAATTTATTAATTATATGTTCCACAAAATAATCTTTAAAGTGCCTTTTTGTCTGTTTGTATCTTGTTTGTGCAGGCTTGTCTTTTTGTTCTCATTTGGACAAAACTTCCAAGATCTGAAGGAATTCTTCATTAACAGTGTTTATTAACCTCAGACAGTAGATGATATCTTTCTTCACTTCTGTTATACATTCAAGCTGAGCTTCTGTAATTGCAGTTTTGAGCATCCATATTAAGTTAAGCAGACTTTACTGTTTTGAGTTTATTCTCAACACACTATTTATAAATTCTCTCATTCTTTGAGAAGCTTCCTCTTCTGATATCAAATGGGGCCTTATTGTACTTCCTTGGTAATATTCTATTTATATTTAATATAAATTTGATTGCATTGTGAATACTTTTACCTGCTCATTCAGAAACACATCAGATCATGAGCATCACTTAAGATTAAGTCTGGGGTTGCCTTCTCTCTAGTTTGTTCCATGACCAATTATCATAGGACACATTCATTTAAAATATTAGCTTCTAATGATAGTTCCATCTAGATCAGACCCACCAAGTTCCAAAACACATTGCAGAAATAATCCAGTTTGAGACTGCTTTAACTGCCCTGGTTCAGTGCTAGGGAGTCTGGGAACTGTAATTTTGTGAGACATTTAGCCTTCTCTGTCAGAGAGTTCTGGTGCCACAATAAACTACAATTCCCAAGATTTCCTAGAAGTGAAACAGGGCAGTTAAAGTAGTCTCATGCTGGATTATTTCTGCAGTGTGTTTTGGACTTTAGTCAACTATTAATATAAAAGCTGAGTAAGCATTTGTGTAACTTTTCTTCATTAACAGTGTACCTTTCAACTCCAAGGTGTCTTGGATGAAACCAATTATCTGGACCCATTTCAAACTGGCTTCAGAGCGGGATACGGAGTCAAGACTGCCATGGTCACCTTAGTCGATGACCTTCGTCTGGGCATCGACAGGGGAAGTGTGACCCTGTTGGTGCTCTTGGACATCTCAGCGGCCTTTGATACCATCGACCATGGTATCCTTCTGGGACGCCTGAGGGAGTTGGGTATCGGGGGCACTGTGCTCCAGTGGTTCCGTTCCTTCCTCTCGGGAAGATTCCAGATGGTGGGGCTGGGGAACAGTCGCTCTCGTAAAACAGAGCTGACATCTGGCGTCCTCCAGGGCGCCATTCTGTTCCCCATGCTGTTTGATATTTACATAAAGCCGCTGGGATAGATCATCCGGAAACATGGAGCATAGTGTTATCAGTACGCTGATGACACCCAGACCTATCTATCCATGTTTCCTACTGATACAGTGACTAAGGATGGCATCTCCCCTCTGGATGCCTGCCTGGAGTCAGTAATGGGCTGGATGAGGGAAAACAAACTCAAGTTGAATCCAGAGAAAACAGAGGTACTCGTGATAGGTACCCCAAGTCCAGACAGTGGAATTTGGCACCCAGTCCTGGACGAGGTCACACTTCCTGTAAAGGACAGAGCTTGCAGTTAGGGAGTACTCCTGGACTCAGCCAGATTGGTCACTGGAACTTCAATGTCAGACCATATAACACCTATACTAAGATCTCTTCACTGGCTGCCAATTAGCTTCCGGGCTCAATACAAAGTCATTACCTATAAAGCCCTACGTGGCTTGGGCCCGAGTTACTTGAGGGAATGCCTCTCCCTTTACAATCCGCCCCGCACTCTCAGAACAACAGGAAAGTACTTACTCGAGTACCCCAAGGTGAGATTAACAACAACTCACCAAAGAGCATTTTCAGCGCCAGCTCCTACCTATTGGAATAATCTCCCGGAAGATATTCGACTCAGTCCCACTTTGGATGCCTTTAAGAAGGTGTTGAAAACCCACCTCTTCTGGCTAGCATATCCTCCCGACTCTTTATAAAGAAAACTATTCCCCAAGTCTACCTCAAGATGTTTATTATGACTGATAGATTGTATGTTATTCAGATAAGATGACTGCTTTATACCATGTTTTTAACATTTTTATTGGAATTATTGAATTGTACCTGTAATTATACTTACCCTGCATGGTAATATGATACATATATATTGACTGTACCTGTAAACCGTTTTGATCTTGTTGGAAAAGCGGTATATAAATAACGTTTTATTATTATTATTATTATTATTATTAACTTCAATTGACTCAGTGAATCTACTCTACTTTGGACTAGGATTCAGACCAAAGTACCTAGAAATTGTCATCACTACACCCTGATTTTCTATGTAAGAATAAATGAAATCATTGACACGTTCTCTTCAGTTCACCTCCCTGTTCTCATACTCCATATCAAGATAATGTTGACATGTAGTGCATATTTTTGTATTTATCTAAACTCTTTTCCAGAAGTGCATTTTAATCATTTTTTCAAGTTAATATAGCATTTTGTATACATTTTTCAAATATATGCATGTTATTTACATTGTCCTTTTACAGTGGGCCCTTGGTATCCACTGCGGTTTGGTTCCGGGACCCCTTGTGGATACCAAAATCCATGAATGCTCAAATCCCATAATATACAATGTGGATGTAAAATGGTGTCCCATATCAAGGTATTCTTCTTGGAATATATATATATATATATATATATATATATATATATATACACACACACACACACACACACATAAAATCAAGCTGTAGATGGTTGAATCCATGGGTATCAAATCTGTGGATACTGTACATTATTTTAGAGAACAGACTTTGGAAAAAGTAATTTCAGTTGTATGCATTTTTGTACCTTCTTTTGCAAACTTCATCACAAACTGTAGAAAACTGGAAGATTTTATATCAAGCTGCACTCTGTTTCACATGTAGGATCAGGAAGTGCAAATTTGGCTAATTTGTCTTGAAATATGAACAAACAATTTTATCTGCTTCTGTATAGAAACACACTAGAATTTATTGTGAATCCTATGGGGCATAGCCTATCATCTGTAAAGCTTCATTTAAACAACAACATAAAACCCTATGTCTAAATGAATGACATGGAGTCATTTTTATTGAGCTAAGAAAGCTATTAACAAACTCAGCATATATATAAAAAATTGACAGTATCTGTATTTGTTAACAATATATGAGGTGTTCTAGACAGCCAGCATCATATGAGACCCATAAATTACATAAGCGAATGAGGGAACGGCTATTTTACAATACAGAATCCAGAACTGTAAGCAATAGTGTAAAGCAATTTTTTCTTCTAATCACACTGACTGCGTTTTCCTGTCCTCAGTAGAGGCCAGGCCAATGCAGCAAATATCAATCTCTGGAAATCTCTTCCAAAATCCACAGTTACAGAAACAAAGCCAGTCCATGTCCTTCTAGAAGGGCTTGGGTCACGGGAGAGAAGGGTGCAGAATCCTTATTCCTGGGTAAAAATTATGCACCCTTCCAGATTTATTAGACTGTAAACACCAGCATTCCTCACCACTGGCTGTGTTGAGTAAGGATTTGTCTACACCATCCAGAATATCCCAGACTGCTCCCAAAGTATTCTGACTCTGGAGCTGCCCCAAACTCCCCACATTGCCTCCACACTCTGGAGAGACACCAGGTGGTTGTCTACACACATGTCCTGTTGTGCCGCCTGGCACCATACTGCTGGTGTGAATCGCTTCTTCTGAGGTCAGAAACAAGGTGGCCAACATCGGTCACATGGTTGACCACCTCATTGTGATTTCAGAAGGAGTAACTCATGCCAGCTGTGGTGGGTGGTATAGTGGGATGCATGTATAAATTGCCACCCAATGTTGCTGTGGAGAGCTCCAGATTTTCCTGCAAAATCCAGAGCAAATGGTAAGATGTTTCAATATGATCTAGCCAGGGATAGAGTGGATTCAGTGTGGAACTGGCCTTTCCTTGTGAAGACAGTCTTCACTCAAATGGGGGCTTTAGCCCTGCATGGTGTAGGCAGGTTGTGATGAGGGCAGGGAAAAACAGTGCAATTGGCCCTTGTAGACATGCTCTAAGGCTCCTGAAATTTGCAGCCCAAATATATCTACAGGTCTACAACAATTCCCTTGTTCTGCCCCAAGAGAAAAGGAGTACCCTTCCAGGTCAGGTGATGTGGCAAGATTAACAACCGGCATCAGAGAACACCAGCATCTGAAGATCCAGGCTATGCCAAGAGTCACTCAGAGAAATACCCACATGCTCAGAAAGACTAATGAAGAGGAAAGGCCCTCTCATGACCAAGATCCTTCTCATGAGGATAAATTCTGTCTCACTACTAGTAGGTGAACCCTGCATGAGATGTTTATGAGCTTATGAGCCCCAGATCAGGGCATGTGATCTCTTGCTAACAGATCTTACCCTTGCTAGTACATTTTTCCACTTCTGTTTTATTACAGCTCCTTTCTGTTTGACCTTGGGTTGTTTTATGACGCTGCCTGTGGATCATTCTCATTGAAATACCTGTTGTGTTTAGATCCTACTAATGTAGACCTTGGACTGTCTGAAAGTTGGTCTTGGTCTTTGGCCTCAACCTGGACAAAACAGTCCAGGAATGTAGAAGCCTGAAGCTAGAAAACTGCCACAATTAACAATACATGTGACAGTATGTGTCTATTCAAGCAGGCAAAACAAATTTTGTAGTGCCCCCTTTTAGTCTTCCTGACTTTAGCTTAACTGAGCCCTTATGAGATCTTCCAGAATTAAAACAGCTCTCCCAGAAGAAAATATCCATTGCATGCTCTCTCTAGCTGGTTCTTGAAGCAGGTTTGAGGTTCCACCAACACCTTCTGCAACAAAGAAACCCCACAAAACATGTGCCATGTCAGAAATCTGCTATTTTCTACTGTAAGCCTAAAGGTTGCAAGGCTATATTAGTACAAGAACATTTGGAGCATCAGCCCATGCTGTAATTAGTAAACTGTGATGGTAAAATAAAATTATCACAAAGAACTTTCATCATTAGGTCAAGAGTTGGCACTAGTTATGGCACCAAGAGAGCCAGTGTGGTGTAGTGGCTTGAGCACTGGGCTACAATTCTGGAGACCAGAGTTCAAACCCCTGCTTGTTTGCCATGGATACTCATAAGCTCTCTGCCTCAGAGGAGGCAAAGGCAAACCCTGTGTAAAAAAAACCTTGCCAAGAAAACCCCACAATAGATTTGTCTTAGAGTTTCCATAAGTAGGAAACAACTGAAAGGTGCACAACAACATCATTAGTTCAGCTACTTTTGCCTTGATAAAATACAGCCTTGTTAGAATTGCCACTGAATGTTTATCTACAGTGAAATTTGAGGCAAATTGTCAGAGGCTTTTCCTCAGCAGAAACAAAAAGGGGACAAAAAGAGGTAAGTTAAGACTAGTTCAATTTCTCAAATTGCTATTTTTAAGCATAGGGTTGCCAAACTGAAAACTGGAGAGGACTCCCATCCCTTTAATGGTTGTGTAAAAGAGGAAATTTCAACAGGCGTTGCTCTTTACCTGTTTGTGTGACAAGCAACACCTGCTGAAATTCTGTCTTTTACAGTAGTGGAGCTATTTCTGCTTTTCAATCTGGTAACTCTAAAACATTGTTCAAAGCAAGATTCAAAGCAAGTCAGGAAGATTCTCTTCAACTGAAAAGTCTCTGAAGTATTTCAAAGGAAGATCTATAATGAAAGTGGGCAAAGCCTCTCTGCTGCATATTTCACCCAAGCTCCCCCCCCCCTTCTGCAAGTTTCTCCAGCCCTATTTGACCTTCCTTGAGCTTCTAAGAATCTGCAGCCAACTTTCCCTTAAAGTGGCCAAATGTGCTAGGGGATGCAACTGGGCATTTTACTGTATTTCTACTCTCAGACTTCTTGTTTTGAGGGAGAAAAAGGCCTCCACCAGCCTAGAAAAGTCTGTAGCGCCTGAAAATTCAACGAATTAGGCAATTGTGCATCTACTGGTTTACAAATGGCCATGTGGAATAAAAGGGGACAAAGGGGGGGGGGGATCAGAGCATCAGTCCTGGAAGAGTTGATGCAGCCTCCAGACCACTAGAAGCTACCAACCAGTGTAAAAGTCCTGATATCACAAAAGTCTTGATGATAGCGAAATTTGATGGAGGAGGGGGCATTTCTCTTTCTAAAATCATTATAGTTTTGATTTTTTTTAAAGATAGTCTTCTGTTGCAACAGGAAACTTAAAATATTGATGTTCAGGTATTGGTGAGGCCTTGAGACTGTGTGCAACAAAACAGTATGGTTTCATATTTGGAAGGAAGTACTCTATTATTTATGGAAGCTGTCATCACTTTCTTTTATTTCCCTTTTCAGGAGATGCTGGGTTAACATCCATAATAACTCTTCCCAAATGTAAAATAGTTTTTGCTGTGTCAAAGACATAACACAATGCCTTTTAGCTGGAAAACAGTGCATTGTGGGGGGAAAGCATTTTTCTATTGATGCACAGTGGAGCTAGATTCCCAAATGGTGGAAATCACTGCAGTTCCATTGATTTCAACCAGCTTTGCTGTTCACAGCAGCCGAACATCTGGTTCAGCTAATTTAATTGGATTAGAACAAGAATGTAAAAGAACAGCCTGAACAAATCCAACTAGGCCACTAAGTGGGTCCTTATTTACAAGATGTATCTAGCTGTGTGACTGTGTGTCTCCTGAGCCTACCTATAGCTTGACACATTAACTGAAAAGACTTTTGAATTCTGCTTTTTTTTCTCCAGGAAAAAGCAAACTGTCACACTGAAGAATGCATCTGTGTTAATGGCCCCAGTGTGACAGACCCAGTCTTCCGTCTTGACAAAGGGCATACCCAGATGTGCAGGGAAAACAGAATCCTCCTATGATTTAGCCTTATATTAAACAGATCTCTCAGAAATCATTGGGGGACTTATGTCCAGTCCTCCACTGCTGTTGAGTGGTCTGTCTATATGTTCAGGTATTGGTGAGGCCTTGACATTGTGTGCAACAAAACAGTATGGTTTCATGTTTGGAAGGAAGTGGCAGTTTCCAAGCACACAGAGGAATCCCTGTGTCTATGGTTAAAAACAAAAACACATCCCCTTTCTTGCTGTTCTTTACCTGAACAGCCAACAAACCACATTAGTTAGGATGCTATGCCAAGGAGTCGCATGGATATCTTCCTGAAATCTACCTTGATGGGTTTCTAGATACCAATATGTTTTAGAGCTGGACTTAGTCAAGTAAGCAAATCAGAACCCTGAGTTTGCAAGAACTGAGCAAAGCAATTAGTAACTGGGATTTTTGCAGGTCTCTCATGCTCATGGTTGCCATAAACTGAAGTTGACTTGACAGCAAATAACAACAGCCCATACTATTTAAAGTGATTTGACAGTTGGACTCTAGGAGGTCAGGGGTCAAATCTCCACTAAGCCATGAAAACATATTGGCTGACCATGGACAAGTCACACTTTCAGCCTTAGAGAAAATAAATGCTAACAAAAAATATGTACAGGGTGTAAAGGTTACTCAAACCATGAAAAAGATTCCACCTAAATTTTAGGAAGAACTTTTTTACTATAATAATTTTTTAACAGTGGAATAGATTGCCTTGGGGGATGGTGAACTCTCCATCTGTGGAGGTCTTTAAAAAGAGATTGTGAAGAAAGCCAATAGAAGCAAAATCAACTCATGTGAGATATGGTGCTGGAGAAGAGTGGTGAAGATACCATGAACAGCCAGTAAGAGAAACAACATATCCTAGAACAGATCAAAGCAGAATTCTCCTGGAAGCCAACATGACTAAATTGAGACTGTAGAGATCTTGTAGCACTTTTGAGACTAACCAGAGAAAGACATTGGCAGCATGAGCTTTCATAGACTTAAGTCTACTTCTTCAAATGCATTTGGTCTCAAAGGTGTTACAAGATCTCTCATAGAATCATAGAATCATAGAGTTGGAAAAGACCACAAGGGCCATCCAGTCCAAACCCCTGCCATGCAGGAACTCTCAATCAAAGCATCCCAGACAGATGACCAACCAGCCTCTGTTTAAAGACCTCCAAAGAAGGAGACTCCACCATACTCGGAGAGAATGTGTTCCACTGTCAAACAGCCCTTACAGTCAGGAAGTTCCTCCTAATGTTGAGGTAGAATCTCTTTTCCTGCAGCTTACAGCCATTGTTCCGGGTCCTATTCTCTGGAGCAGAAGAAACAAGCTTGCTTCCTCCTCAATATGACATCCCTTCAAGTATTTAAACAAGGCTATCATATCACCGCTTAACCTTCTTTTCTCCAGGCTAAACATCCCCAGCTCCCTAAGTCATTCCTCATAGGACATGGTTTCCATACCCTTCACCATTTTAGTCGCCCTCCTTTGGACATGCTCCAGTTTCTCAATTTTTGAATTGTGGTGCCCAGAACTGGACACAATATTCCAAGTGGGCCTGACCAGGGCAGAATACAGTGGCACTATTACTTCTCTTGATCTAGACACTATACCTTTATTGATGCAGCGTAAAATTGCATTGGCCTTTTTAGCTGTCGCATCACACTGTTGACTCATGTTCAATTTGTGGTCTACTGGGACTCCCAGATCCCTTTCACATGTAATATCATTCAGCCAGGTGTCCCCCATCCTATATCTGTGCATTTCATTTTTCCGCCCTAAGTGCAGTACCTTACATTTCTCTGTCATGAATTTCATTTTGTTAGCTTTGGCCCAGCTTTCTAGTCTATTCAGGTCATTTTGAATTTTGATCCTGTCCTCTGGGGTTTTAGCTATTCCTCCTAATTTGGTGTCATCTGCAAATTTGATGAGTATGCCCCCAATTCTGTCATCCAAGTCATTGATAAAGATGTTGAATAACACTGGCCCCAGAACAGAGCCCCGTGGGACACCGCTGGTCACTTCTCTCCAGGATGAAGATACTACATACTATTCTACAGACTAAAGGGATCTTCAGACCAGCCATTAAGGCCAGCCTGGGGGTGGAGTCGGCATGTTCCATCCACATGACACACACCCCAACTCTGCTTCCGGGGTGCCGAGATGCCACGTTCATCTCCTCATGGTGTGTGGCATCATGGCACTCCTCTGGCGCTGCATCCATATGAGGCAGAGCAAAAGGATTGCCTTCAAGCCACAGCGGCGTGGCTATCACGTCCTTTTCAGAGTGCAAAAAAGAGCTGCTTTTGGTGGATCATTTTTGGGCTCTGGAAAGACTGGATCAGGGCCACAGAGTGCAGTGGCCTCAATCCAGCTAGGAGCATGGCTATATCTTTAAACTGAGACGGTCGTACTTTGGCCACATCATGAGAAGGCATGAATCATTAGAAAAAATAATAATGCTGGGAAAAATAGAAGGCAGTAGAAAGAGAGGAAGATCACATGCCAAATGGTTATCAAACCTGAGCAAAGTAGTCAAGGACAGGGAGTCCTGGAGATGTCTCATCTACAGAGTTGCCATGAGTCAAAGTTCACTTGAGGGCAGCTAAAAATCACAACAAAAAGAGATGGGATTGACATCTTTCAGGATTGTTTTTGGTGTGTATTCCTGCATGTCAAGGGGCTAGACTTGATGGCCCTTTTGGTCTCTTCCAACTCTATGATTCTATTCTTCTACCAATGGCAGTGGAGTCAACTAAGGACTAGAAAAATTGTGAGTATAAATTAAATAAATGAATAAACCACATCCCCAAGGAGCTTTGGAATATGACTGTTAGCTAAACATTTACACGTATACCTCTGTACGTGCGAAGACTAAAACCATAAGTACTGTTCTAAAAATGAAAGCTGATAAACTGTTTGAAAATCCATATGCAGTTGAAGGTACCATATTTTGCATAAATTTAGAGTAGATGGACAGCACTGTCTATTATATTAGCACATTAGTTATTATAGCATATGGTGCATTACTCTGTGCAGCTCCATTTCTGCCTTGGCATCCATTTATTTTATTTTATTTTTTTAAAAAAGGTTTGCTATAAATATAGGAGGTGAACTCCTCCTCAGAATGTTAATTCTTCTAAATTGAAGCTTAATATAGGAAGTGGTTTGCTGATATAATTTAACACTGTAGGAAGAGGAGGTCCAATTTTGCCTGTCTTATTATATCATCAGGTTTCTCCTTTTGTTAATATTAAAGGTAAATAGTGTGAAATGGGTTATTGGTATCTAGAAAAGCCACGCGATGTATATATAACTGGCAAATAGCTTTAAATTATTGCTTATACTATATACTCGACAATAAGTCAAAAACTTCACGCCCCAAAATTGACCCTAAAATCCTGCATCAATTTATATATGGGCCAATATAGTAATAGAGCTCAGATAGATCTTAAAGGAAGCACCACCCTGATATCCCATTCTCCATGCCTTGGCAGTGTGTTCTGAAAGACCTGCCAAAGTAGGGAGTGTGTGTATGTGTGTATGTGTGTGTGAGAGAGAAATAGAGGGATTATTCACTTCTCAATTTGATGTTAACACCTTCTCTTCCATCCTTCCTTCTCCCTCTGGATCTTTCCTGTCTACCAACACATCTGGACAACACATCTGAGAAGTATAACCCCTCCTCCAGGTAAACAAGGGTTAATTATGTGATCGTTTTGGTTCCATTTATTGGGGATCAGCATCAAGTAAGATCAACAGAAAGGTTAACCAGTTTGGGGAGAAATGTTGACGCTACAAAGCACAAGAGAGACTGTCTGAGAGCTTTCAGGACTGACGGAGAGGTAGGTGAGGTGCCACCTGCTTCACTGTTGCTAGGGAAGCTTTTTCTGGACAAAGGAGTCCAGACTCCCAGCTTTCTATGAACATCCAAAGACCCAGAACAACATTGGATCATGAATAGAATAGGAATGTGCAGTTAATCACATTTGTCCTTGTTTCTTCTAACTTTGACTGAAAGGACTTAGGCTGTTGGTTTTTTTAAAGTTTGTAAGAGCCAGCATGGTGTAGTGATTTAAGCACTGGGTTAGAACCCTGAGAAACCAGGGTTCAAATCCTGGCCCACCCAATGAAACCCACTTGGTGGTCTTGAGCAGGTCACACTCTCTCAGCCTTAGAGAATGGCAATAGCATACAAGTAGGAATCCCACACTAAGTGTCACCCAGTGGATGAGACTTCTTTGGGCAAGACTTCCTCTGGGACATTCAGGGGCAAGGGACACATGGGAGCAACTGCATGGGCCTGAGGCACAGCCACATGGCCGGAGGTGCACCCACACAGGCCGAAACAGTGCTTGCGCAGCCTCCGAGAAGCATCTGCACAGGCCTGGGCAGCACCCATGGGGCGGGGAGCCAACTGTGTGTCATCCCCCTTCTGGAGTGTCACCCTGTGAGGCTCACTCTCACCCCCCGTAATGCTACTGTGGCAAACCTCCTCTGAACAAACCTTGACAAAAAAATCCCATAATAGGATAAAGTTACCTTAGGGTTGCCATAACTTGGAAACAACTTGAAGGCACACAACAACAACAACTCCTAAATAATGACTGAAGGAAGGTCCCTTCATGCCGAAGATACCCTTTTGCTAATGTATGATTGCTTGTTTAGAATAAAAGTGTTCCATAATTGTTCCCTTTTCCACACTCTCTTATAAATAAATAATAAATAAAAATTTTATTTGTACCCCGCCCTTCCAAAAGATCAGGGTGGCTAACAAAATGCACCAAAGTGCAAACAACATACAAGTTAAAAACACATATAACATAAACAGCAATCCTTAAAAACAATAAAAAACCCCTTAGCCCAAACTCACGGCCACGAGAGAGGAGGGAGGCCCACAGGATATTTAGTCGGGGAATGCCTGATTGAATAGGAAGGTTTTGAGACCCTTCCTAAATTGGGCCAGGGTGGTAGATGAGCGGAGCTCCGTGGGCAGCGTATTCCAAAGGGCTGGGGCAGCTGTGGAAAAAGATCTTCTAGCTGTGACAGCCAACTTAGCCCCAGGCACCTTCAGGAGTTGCTGCCCAGATGTTCTGAGGGTGCGAGGCGGAATGTACGGGGAGAGGCGGTCCTTCAGGAATCCTGGGCCCAAGCCATTTAGGGCTTTATAGGTAATAACCAACACCTTATATTGAGCTCGGAAGCGGATGGGCAGCCAATGGAGATCTTTAAGCACAGGTGTTATATGGCTGGTCCTGGGAGCACCAGTGACCAGCCGCGCTGCCATGTTTTGCACCATTTGCAGCTTCCGAGTTTGGTATAAGGGTTGCCCCATGTAGAGTACATTGCAGAAATCCAGTCTCGAAGTTACCAGAGCGTGTACAACAGTTTCAAGGTCCCTCTGGGCCAGGTATGGGCGCAGCTGGCGAATCAGCCGAAGCTGATAACAGGTACTCATAGAGTCATGGAATCATAGAATTGGAAGAGAACACAGGGACCATCCAGTCCAACCCACTATGCTATTATTTCTTAGATTGTACACCATGGGCAGTTTTACTCTTATCTATTTTATTGTTTGCATGTACAGCACTGTGCAAATCTACAATGCTATATATAAAGTATAGTAATAATAACACCATGCAGGAATACACAAAGTATTCCCAACAGATGGCTAGCCAGCCTCTGTTTAAAAAAACTCTGAAGAAAGACTTCCACACTCCATAGCAGCATATTCTACTGCTGAACAGCTCTTACAGTCAGAAAGTTCTTCCTAATATTGAGGTGGAATCTCTCTTCTCATAGTTTGAATCCATTGCTCTATGTCCTAGTCTGTGAAGCAACATGGGGGGGGGGGAGCTTGCTTCATCTTCAATATTCCTTCAAATATCTAAACATGACTATAATGTCCCTTCTTAACCTTTTCTTCCCCAGGGTAAACATTTCCAGTTCCCTAAGCTGCTCCTCATAATTTCCATATCATTCCATACCATACCTTTCACCATTTCATTTGCCCTCCTCTGGACATGCTCCAGCTTGGCAATCCCTCTTGAATTGTGATGCCCAGAAGTGGACACAGTTTTCTAGGTACTATAAGCACACACTCACTAAGCAGCTATGGCAGGAAATCTGAGTGACTTGGATCATGACAGTGCCTCCCACAAGTGGCACCATGACAGTTGGCATCACCCAGTGTGCTAGCTCATGGTAATTCACTGTCTCCCATGTCAATGAGGTATGATATCTTTGCTGGCTTTTAGTACAAAGTTGTTTAAGGTGTTTGAGGGCTAGTGTTCTGTACCTTGGATGGCTTCTTTAAAATTTCAACAACATCACAGAAAAGTTTCCCCATCTCACTGACAAGGACACCACATCTTGTGCTGTATTAGAAAGAATAACACCACACAGTGCCTTCAATCACCTCAATGACAAGGATAAACATAAAATCACCACCTAAATAAATTCAAAAGCAACCTGAGAATTAGACATAAAAATGGAAAGGATGAACATAAAGTGAGAGAAGTCTCTAAAAACTGAAGGGCAGTCTTTGACAGAGCACTTAAACAAAGAGACAGCAAATGGTAACCAATACAGAAATGGCGTAAAATGTCCCAAACACCCCAGATACTACAAGCAGTGTAGCTACTTCATAATTTCCTAGGTGAGGTTTCTCAGCCAGCTTTTAATAAAGTTGTTGCACTCTGAAATCTGTTTTTTGTGAAACAAGTATCTATTTCCTGCTGTGAAGTATTGTTTGGTTTTACAATTAGCTTGTGACAGTGTTGCAGAAGAGATTGTTCTGATGGAGGTGACTGACATCTCAAGGAATTGCTATGCTTTCTCCAACTCTCCTGGCAGGGAAATAAATCTAAGCATAACCAGTACAAAGGAGGAGAAAAAATAATTGTTGTCTTTAAGGTGGCTTTAAAGGAGTGGATGAAATGCAAACCATGAGTCACATATTGCCACTAAACCTTGGTTTTGTGGTTTCTGAACTAAAATCAATGCTAACAGGTCAGAATAATTTAAAATAGAAATAGTTTACATATAGGCTAAAAACACATTCAACACATTTACAAAGCATTTGAAGTAAATCTGCAATGCCCAAAGGCCTGACAATAAGTAGCTATGTTTTTATTTCTTGACATTAACACTGGCACCAATATCAATGTTGTCAACACTGGTATCATTATTATGGTGCCACATCTGTGAAGTCAGAACGGAAAGAAGGTTTGAAAATATTTATTTTAAATCGCTGAAAATTATGTTTCTTGAGCATCAAGAGATCCTGGACTGATGAGAATCTTCACAGTTCATGACTTTTGTGGGTTTTTTGTGGAGAAAACAGCATTTCTGCAAGAGAAACAGCATTTTCTGTGCACAAATATTATTTTCTGTGCTAAAGAAAGTATCTATACAGAAAATGTTGTTTTCTGCCAAAAAAAAAAAGTGTGGACATTTTTCAAAGAATAATTTCCTGACTCATCATTTTCTGCACAAGAAACAGCATTTTTGTGTAGAAATAATATTTTATTTTAAACATCATTTTCTGCACACAAAATAATTTTCTATGTGAATCTTCAGCTTCATTCTCTGAAGATGCCAGCCACAGATGCTGGGGAAATGTCAGGAAGAAACTCTTTTAGAAGATGGCCACATAGCCTGAAAAACCCACAAAAAACTATGGATGCCAGCCATGAAAGCCTTCGACTTCACATATGTGAATATTATTTTGTGTGGAGAAAATGATGTTTCCTGTGCAGAAAATGCTGTTTTCTTAGCATATGAATTTTGTGCAGTATAAGTCTCAAATTGTGAATAGTTTTGAAAATCTGGGAAGAAAGTAAAACTCTCATTGTTTCTTTCAAGAAGAAAATTATTGAAGAATCACATCCCTACAGAGAAGGTCTTCTTCTACATCCTCACAAAGTGGATTGACTTCATTGATGGGACACAGAGGAGAGCCAGCCAAAACATCCCAGTGTCAAGTCCAGCAGGATACCAAGTTCAGAAATCCAGGCTTCGGTATTTAAAACTCAGAAAACACTTGATGGGCAAGTCTTAACAATGCCTAGTAAAACATTGTATAGGAAAATATATATACTTCATTTGCTGTATTTAGAAGAACATATTTTAAATTCGTTTGTTTGCTTCATATGTTAGAACATATCAAATAACACAGGGGGAGATATTCTAAGATAGCTAATGGGAATGTAATAGATAAAGAGAAAAGAAATTGTAAGAATTCTTAAATATTATTATGAAACAAAATTTAAAATGTATGGTTTGAATTATAGAAACTGGAGAATGGATAAGTTTACTACTAGAAGAAAAAAGAATATATCTCAGAAGGCAGAAATTTCAGTAAGAGGAGAAGCAAAAGAGTGTACAGAGAAGACTTTGACAGACGACAAAAGAAGGAAGTTTTTAGAAAGGGAAATAATGCAAAATCAATGCTGACTCAACAAGCAGGAGGACGGAAAATGGAAGAAAAACCAGTCACGCTCCACATACAAAAGCTGATCACATTGCTGTATCATTGCTATATCATGTTAGATGTTTGGCACATGCATCATTATCAGGCTACTGTACATGTCCAAAAAATATGGTTCCATCCCAAACAGAACAAAATAAAATTTCTATATTTAACAACATGATATATATCCAATTCAAAGAAATAGTTCCCTATACCTCAAAATAGGAGAGAAATCTACACTGAAAACAATCCTAGCAATGAGAGCGAATTGCCTGTGCCAAAGTGCAATCTGGGACAAGCTCCGCAATAGTACTCCATGATAGCATGAATACATTGTTATTAGCGTCCGTGCCTTTGCAACAATGTGGATAAAGCGTGATTAGGAAACCATTCATGGGGTTTACCCATCAATGAGGAGTTATGAGGCAATCCCAGATTACTCACAGGAGAAGTATTGTATGAGCATGACATTGTATGAACATTTTCATGTGATCACGCTATAATTATGGGAGCATTACGTGTTTCTCCCATATTTATAGTGTGATTACATGAAGATGTTCATACAACGTCATGTTCATACAGTTAGGGCCCCTTCGTTTCTTATCATACTTTTTGTAGGGCTCTTTAGCTTCATTTAAAGCCAGATCAATAACAGGCCAAGCATCTCGGACCTTGTCAGCCCACTCTGTGCATATGAAACTCCTGACATCAATTCTCAGGCAAAATGTATTGTGAGTGAATATAAGAGAAGGGAAGCTGCCCTTTATTTCACAGAAATCTAGCATTTCATGATTGTACTCCTCCTGTTAATCTCTACTCCATCTAAGGTTGTTATTTCTCATGCAGCAAGTCCATCCAAGATGTTGACTGACCCCTACAAAATATACTTCATATACTTTTGCTTAGTACTGCCATGAAGACAAATGTTTCTTCATTGGCAACATTCCTTAACTTGTTATGGAAATTATTCAGACTAAAATTACATACTTTCTTCATTATGAACTTGAGGAGGGAGGAATAACAGCAGCAGAATACCCTGGAATCCATTTTCTCTATAATGAAAATATGTACACATTATTAAATCTTTCTAGAAATGAACAACAACAACAACAAAACAACCACCAACCACCCATATTGGGACACGATTGTTTTCCATTGTGTAGAAAGGGCCCTTCAGCTCAATAACAGATCAGATGAGTAGTTAAGGAAGTACAAATTTACATGAAGAAAACCTACGAAAGAATGTTGAAAGGGGATTTCAGCAAGTGCTGGTTATTATTAAAGTGACAACCATTAAAATGACAGGAGCACCTTCCAGAGTTAAATGCTGATTGTGCTAAGTCCACCACTTGTATTGAATGGAAATATTTATTTTTATTTATTAGAATGGCATACCAATAAAATAACAAACATTCCCCCCCCCCCAAATCCAGAGACTACATTAACTAAAACCATATTCATCTACATGTAAGAGAGCCAGCATGGTGCAATGGTTTGGGCATTGGACTATGACTCTAAAGTTTGAATTCTTCTTGGCCATGGAAACCCACTGGGTTACCTTGGGCAAGTTATATGCTCTTGGCCTCAGGGGAAGGCAAAGGCGACCTCCTCTTGCCAAGAAACCCCCATGATAGGGTCACATTAGAGTTGCCATAAATCAGAGATGACTTGAAGGCACACAACAATAACAATAACAACAAAGTAATAAAAGTCCATGTCTTGATTTGGTGCAAAAAAGGAACCAATGCCTTCTAAGGGGAGCGCCTTATACAATCAAAGGGCAACATGTGAGAAGGCTTTCTCTCATGTCCTCCCACAATGTATTGCCCCCATTGGTGGGACTCAGAGGAAGACCCTTCGCAGCACCCAATGCGCAATGAAATACATAATCAATGGAGTATTGCCACCAATTACAAAAGCAGCAACTAAGAATGTGCATTTGTGTGTGCCATGGCACGGCATCTACAACTCCACCTCTGCACTCTAGAACTGAATATGGACACTACACATTGGAAAACAATGTCCAATCACTGTTTAGGGAACTTTTGTGCACAAAGGTCCTCAGCAGGATTCCACCCATGGATTTATCTCATCCCACCTGTCCCAAACAATATTGACTGATGTACTGTCTGCACTGGCCAGGATACTCTGGGGGGGCATGTATTCTGGCCCTGGAGCTATCCAAACTGCTCTCTTCATTACCATTCCAGTGCTAGGTGGCTGCTCACATACACATCCTGCGCTGCCACCTGATGTATCCTCTGTTGCAGCACATCAATTGCTCTGAGGTCAGAATGAGCTGCGCAGTGTCAGTCACATGGCTGGGTGCCTTTTTCTGATCTCAGAGCAAGTACCACATGGCAGTGGTGGACATACCATGTGGCAAAATGGAACACATTTTATGTTTTATTTAAAATATATTTTTATTATTTTCATTATCTTTAAAATCACCATATGGATTATTGTATTTCAAAAGTACTGTTATATCAACAAAAGCTTCCTACCTTCAAGTAGTTTGCACTAATTAAATCATAATGTCTTTCAAATCTGCTTATATCCAGCTCTTGTAACTGTCATATTTCTCCTCTTAATTTTACTTCTATAATATTAAAGTTATTTTAATACAGATGATAGCTTAAATAATTAAGTAATCAAAAATTCTTAATATTTCTATCAAAGAGTGTTTAGAGCTAAGCAAAAAATATACACTGGCAAATATTGTATTGCTATATGCTAGAATATCTTATCACATTATTCCTCCGTACAGGAATAAAGTTATCAAATTAGCCAAACAAAATCTTAATAAAAGAATGAAACATATTTTAAACAGCTGCCTGGAAGGCTTGGGGTTTGCACTGTGCATCATTCGGACTCCCCACCAAGAGGACAGGGAGAGACTGGTTTAACTGGCCCATGTAAACAGAATGTGACTCCTTCCCAAAATGTACTGCAGGGAAATGGCATTGCCTACATATGCCTCTGTTTTATTGAAAGGTTCTGTGATGACTAGCTGTTTAAAACATAAGGAACGATAAAAATACTGCACAGCTTAGTAGGTGTTGGCCACTTCCTTCCACATGTGCCTTTCCATAGGTCATCTTGAGAAGTGCCTTTCTGTGTATGCTGTCTCAATTAGACATTTGGAAATTAGCCATAAGTGTGGTTCTTAGTGGTTTCTCACTTTCCTTAGACAGGACCACTTCACTGTTATAAGTCTGTCTTATTGGCATCAGGTCAAGACCTTTCTGGTCCTCCAAGGATTTTGAAGATCTGTAGACCCTGTGGTTTATGCTTGTTCCTGTTAGTTGCTTTAGCTTTTGTTGATCTGTTGCAAATTTTGTGGAATGCTGCTAAAATGTGTGTGTTCAAACATTTTAAACACATGCTTTATTTTATTGTTTTGAGGTTGTATTTTACTGTGCTTTAATCTGTACAATATGTATGGCATCATTCTAAAAGTGCAGCTTCATTCTAAAAAGTGTGTGGCCACTACAAATCTTGCTTTTCTGAAAAAAAAAAAATATGCTTTTTTCCCCTGTTGATCAGAAGTGGGTACATATTTCATTGTTTTGTTGATTTATATACTTCATTTCTCCCCATCCTGGGACTCAAGGCAGCACTCAACAAGATCAGATAAAAATGATGCAGATAAAAGCATAAAGCAGTGTATTATTAAAACACAACAAACCAAATTAATAGCAATTAAAAGCAGAGTAATTTTTCTTAAGTGTTTCATCCACAGTTTAAAAACTCTTTCCCCAGCAACCAGCCAATTGCCCAAAGCTCAACTAAATAAAGAATTTCATAGAATCAGAGAATTGGAAGAAACCACAAGGGCTATCCACTTCAACCCTCTGCACCTCAGAAATAGACAATCAAAGCACTTTTAAAAGATGACCATCCAGCCAATGTCTAAAACCCCCCTAAGAAGGAGACTCCACCACACTCTGAGGCAGAGTATTCTAGAGTGGCGCCCTGGTGGCGCAGTGGTTAAATGCCTGTACTGCAGCCACTCACTCAAAACCACAAGGTTGTGAGTTCAAGACCAGCAAAAGGGCTCAAGCCTGACTCAGGCTTGCATCCTTCCGAGGTCGCTAAAATGAGTACCCAGATTGTTGGGGGCAAATAAGCTTACAGTTGTAAGCTGCTTAGACACTGCTTAGGCAGTATGAAGCAGTATATAAATGAAGCTTGTTTGTTTGTCTGTTTGTTTGTTTAGGGTTGAGCACCTCAAACTATCAAGAAGTTCTTTCTTATGTTCAAATGAAATTCTTTTCCTGTAGTTTGAATCCATTGCTCCATGTCCTAGTCTCTGAAGTGGCAGAAAACCAGCTTGCTCTATCCTCAATACAACATCTCTTCAAATGTTTAAATAGGGCTATCATATCACCTCTTAACTTTCTCTTCTCCAGGCTAAATATACCCAACTTCCTAGGTCACTCCCCATAGGGCATGGTTTCCAGACCCTTCACCATTTTGGTCTCCCTTTCCTGGACATGCTCAAGCTTGTCTACATCCTTCTTGAATTGTGGTGCCCAAAATTGGACACAATATTCCAGGTGAAGCCTGACCAAAGCAGAATAGAGGAGTACTATTATTTTTCTCAGTCTAAACACTATACTCCTATTGATACAGTATAGAATTAAATTGGCTTTTTAGCTGCTGCATCACACTGCTGACTTATGTTCAGCTTATGTTCCACTCAAGGGCTGTGCAGACCACCCCTAAGTGGTGGCCTGCAGCTGCCTCCATTTTCACCAGATCGGGACCGCAGCAACCTCATTGATCTCCCGTTTGCATGGTACAAAAAGCAGCTCCTTTTTCTGCCCTGCAAAGGGAACGATAGCCATGGTGGCATGGCTTTACGGTGCTCCTTCAGTGCTGCATCATGTGGAAGCATCACTGGAGGAGTGCCGTAATGCTGCATGCCGTACGGAGTGGTGTGTGGCAATACAGGCTATTTGGCAGACAGTATCTCCCTATACAAGGTGGCCTGGGCTCTGAGATCATCAGGGGAGGCCCTTTTCTCCATCTCACCACCACCACAAGCACTATTGGTGGGAATACAAAAGAGGGCCTTTTCTGTGGCTGCCCCTAGACTGTGGAACTCCCTTCCCAGGGAGACCAGAATGGCCCCCTCTTTGATGACTTTCCACTGACAGAGGAAGACCTTCCTCTTCTGACAGGCATTTGAAACAGAAAGCTTTTAAAGAATGGGCTGGGGTTTTATATTGTTTTAATATATTTAAAATATTTTTATCTTTTTAAACTGTTTGAGATTTTACCATGTAATTTGTTTTAATTATTGCCGTAATTTAATTCTGTTTTAATGTAATGTTTTTGTATGCTTTTAATTGTACTGTTGTGTAATGTTGTAAGCCACCCTGAGTCCCAGTCATGGGAGATGGGGGGATGATGATGATGATGACAGATTTTGGTGATATGCAGTAGTGGGAAGGGTGGGATGGGGTGGGGTAATTGTCCCTTGGACCTATAAAAATTGCCTACTTTTTACCTAGACAGACTTTTGTTAATTGTCATGCTTCCAGCCTATGGGATCCTGAAATTTGTAGTCCAAACTTTATTTCTGTGTTTAATTTAATTGCCAAAACTGTATTTTAAAATATTCCCTTGATGTTTTAAGTGACTTCAGATCTAGAAATGTTGAGACTAGAGGAAAAATTCATATGAGTGGTCAGAATTTGTACTTGGAGGACGATGCTTTCATTTTGCCCATATCCCCCACAACTACGCCCCTTGATGGACTGTGTTCATAACTTGGGGGTACTCCTGCACTCATCGCTTCAGCTGTCATGTCAGGTGGATGCAATGATCAGGAGTGCCTGTTATCAGTGTCTGCTGATATGCCAGCTACGACCCTTCCTGGAATAGGGAAACCTAGAAACGGTTGTACATTCACTGGTAACCTCTCGTCTCGATTTCTGCAATGTGCTCTATATGGGTCAACCCTCGTGCCTCGCTTGGAAGTTGCAACTGGTCCAAAATATGGCAGCCAGATTGGTTACAGGGAGTTTGAAATTTGAACCTATTACACCTATCTTAAAATCCCTACATTGGCTGCCTATTAACTTCCAGGCAGAGTATAAGGTGTTGGTCATTACCAATAAATAGGCACTACATGGCTTGGGTCAAGTTTACCTGAAGGAACGGCTCCTCCCATACAATCCTTCCTGCATTCTCAGATCCTCTTGGAAGAATCTCTTGCCGTCTAAGAAAACCAGACTGGTAACGGCTTCCCAGAGGACGTTTTCTGTTGCCACTCCAAAAATCTGGAATGACCTGCTGGAAGAGATCCGCCATATAACATCTTTGGAGGCCTTTAAGAAGGCAATAAAAACAGATCTCTTCTGGCAGGCCTTCCCAAACTGATATCCTCAGAATTTTTACTCTCCAGTTACATAGCTGTTCCCACCGGACTGTGATCGTGATTGATTTTATTGACTATTTTATTGGGATCATTTTATTGGGAATTGTTGTTTTAATGCTATTTTAGGGTGGGAGGGAGATAGGGAATTAGGATTTGATGTGTCTTGCTATGTTTTTACTTGTGGCTTGTTGGGTTGTATTTTCATTGTTCTTTTGTTTGTTGTTACCTGCCTTGATCCAATACAGGGAGAGGCAAAATACAAATTATTATTATTATTATTATTATTATTATTTCAACACCTAGCAGGTAATACTACGGCTGCCCTTGCTATCATTACTGGTAGGCTCTGTATTCCAGGAGATTTTAATAAATGGCTGTTACGAAAGACATCTGTGGGTAGAGTTGTTTCCCAGCAGTGCTATTTTGAATAGCACTTCCTTGTGTAGTGGTATTCAAAAATTCATGACTACAATCAGAAAATGCTTTAGTGTTCATTACTAAATGGATAAGAGCATACCAGCCTCTTCAGGCATACCAATTTCTGAAATACTTGAATTCTTTTTTTGACTTTGTTAGGGACATGGTGTGGGTAAGTAGAGTGCATTCTGAAAGATGCATATGTGAAGTAAATGAAGGTGATGGCCAGTTCTGTTTATGGAAATAAACAAGGAATTACTCTCTAGTTTCACTCCTGTTGGCCACATCCTCCAGAGATCTAGCTGAGCAAAAAACCCATTATATGCTTTAGCACGTTCTAAATAAAAATTTCAAGCTTTTTATTCAAGCATATAATTTTTGGGCAGGTCACTATTTTCTTCACTCATTAAGCAATCCTGTGCGCCTGATGCTGCAGACTTGTATTATTTATGGACATTTCATGAGCTCCATCCTTTGGAATGCATGGACAATGCCATCTATGTATTGCAAATTGCACATTATTTGCATGATTTTTATTTCATTGTGCTTTATGCCTGCCAACAGAAAGCTTCTAGAGTTCATTTCAGAAAATGTTTTTCTTAGCTATGCAGCTGTCTTTTGAAGTGAAGGAAAGAAATGTGTCTCCTTCTCAATTATTTATATTTCCATGTAAAATATTTACCATCATTTCTTTAAAATACAATAAACAAGTCATGAATAATCAGCTGGTCTGGCAAGCCTTGACTTCAGTCTTTGGTTGTGATAGAAATGGTATTGTCCTGTGCCAAGTGAGGCAATGGCCTTCTTTTATATTATTTGGTTGCTTTCTTTCCATTGATCTTCAGAAAAGTAGCCGAATTGGTAGAATAAAATCAAAATGAGAAGTGGGGAAAGTGAAGCCCATGGACCACATGTATCCCCCTGGGCTGTTTTTGAGAACCCCTTAGCAGTCAAAGAAGAGAGACCTTTTTTTAAACAGGAAGTGAACAGAAAGTGACTTTGTTTAAAAAGTCTTACTTGGATTTAAAATGATCTAGGGGGGCCTACAAATGTGGCAAAATGGGCATGTGGGGACAAACAAATTTTTTTTTTCAGTGGATGAGATCAGGGATGCTGCCGTTTATACATGATTTTAAAAAGCCTGCCTGAATAAAAATGTTTTTACTTGCTGGTGAAAGGCCAGCAAGGAGGGGGCCAGCCTAGCCTCCCAAAGAAGGGAGTTCCAGAGGGTGAGAGCAGCCACCTAGAAGGCTCTCTCTTGTGTCCTGACCAAGCGAGCCTGTGATCTTGGTGGGACTTCGCCTGAAGATCTTAGAGCTCTAGAAGGTTTTTACTGGGTCATAACTAGCATTTTGAAGTGCCCCAGGGTTCTGTTCTGGGTCCCCTTCTGTTTTCTCTCTACACACTGTCCTTAGCTCATTAGCTCTTTTGGTTTTTCCAACCATCTGTACTCTGATGACACCGAGTTGTATCTTTCCACCCCCAACCTTTCTCCAAGGCTTGAACAGCAAGTTTCGTCTTGTCTCACAGCTGTCTCGCAGTGGATGTGCCATCGGCGTTTGAAGCTCAACATGTCCAAGACGGAGCTTCTTGTCTTTCCTCCTAAGTTCACCCTTCAACACTCCTTTTCTGTCTCTGTGGACAACATTTCTATTCAACCAGTCCAGCAAGCCCACAGTCTTAGTTTTATCTTTGATTCTTCTCTGTCGTGTAGATTCTTTTTATACAAAAGGCTTGTAGATTCTTTCTATACAATATTGCCAAAATCCGACCATATCTCTCCGCCTCCACTGCCAAGATCCTGGTTCATGCCCTAGTGGTCTCACGACTTGATTACTGTAACGTCCTCCTGGCTGGGCTTCCTCTCTCTCATCTCTGTCCTCTAATTTCTGTCCAGCATTCAGCTGCACACATTATCACATCCGCCCACCGCTTTGACCACATCTCTCCTGTGTTGGCATCCCTTCACTGGCTCCTCCTCCCTTTCCGTATTCAGTATAAGCTCCTGCTGTCAACGTTTAAAGCCCTCCATGGGCTGGCCCCTCCTTACTTATCAGACCTTCTTTCTCCTCACCTTCTCACTCGGGCCCTCCATTCTGGTAGTCAAGGTCGGCTGTCCCAGCTCAGGATTTTCTCTGCCCCATCTAGGATTCGTTCCTTTTCACTCGCTGCCCCTGACTCCTGGAACCTTCTTCCCCTGCGAGCAAGGGCCATCACTTCTTTAACCAGCTTCAAAACAGAGTTGAAGACCATCCTGTTCAGAGAAGCATTCCCAGGCATTGCATAATTGTCACTTGCTATTTGATATTCTTTTTTGTTGCCTGTTTTATTTATTTCCTATATTGCTATGTATTTTATATGTATTATCCTATTATTTCTTAGATTCTATGCCATAGGCAGGTTTACTCTTTTATATGTATTGTTTTTATGTACAGCGCTGTGCAAATCTACAGCGCTATATAA
>NC_056524.1:15910550-15932498 GCF_019175285.1 Sceloporus undulatus
AATAATAATAATAATAATAATAATAATAATAATAATAATAATAATAATAATAATCCCAGAAATGAACCAGTAGACAGTGAAGCTGTTTCAATAAATGGAATCCTGAATCCTAGCATTGTTCAAATTGCATTGCATATCCACAGGTTTAGAGCCATCCTTTTGGGTTCTTTTTCTGGAGTAATTCAAAAGCTGGTTCATCTCTTAGCAGGGTGGTCTGGCTAAATACCACACCTTAAAAAGAGAGAGTGTAAGAAAGAAAAAGAGGCTGTGCAGAGCAAATGCCATAACCACAAGGCTTTGTTTGGATTTGTTGGCACCAGATCCATGTGATGCCCACCCAGTTCCCTATCTTTTCGAACAATATGCAAAAGTAGACCAGCCAGACACAAAAGACAGCATACAATGTATTGGTTCAGAGGCTTTTGAGCAATGGGCCACCCAGAAGAGAAGTTTAAAAATACCTTTTGCATTGCATTGGTAAGGTGTTCCTTGCTAACTAGAAAGAGATGGAGCAGCTCACTGAAAGTATTTAAAAGAAAAACTTAGTATATGTTAAAGCTTTTGCTAAGAATGCAGCACCATCTGATGTCATGGATTATAGCCTGAAATATGCAGAAGGGAAAGGACAATGAGTCCACTTATGGAGACAGACTTTCAAACAGAGCTTCTGTCTGTGTGTGCTTCTCTAAAACACAGAAGTTAATGAGCCCGACAGCCATGCAAACCTCAAGGCATCTGCCTGTAGAGGCTGCCAAGTATGTCCTATAGAGCAAGTGCTGTTAATTTAGCATGACTTTGTGAGTAAAGTCTAGAATGAGTGAACTGGTAGCATTTCTCATGCCAAGAGAACTCCCTTCATTTGTTTGCAGATCTCCCCAAAGCCTATGAAAGCAAAACTCCTGGATGTCCTCCGACTCATCCTATGATTCATTTGAAATGGCTTCTCATGGCACCACATACTTTCCAAAGAAACACATGCTTAAAATTGAATCTTCAAGATACACAAGATGGCTTTTTGCAAATTATAACCACCAAGAGAAAACACCAAGAGAAGATTTTAATGCTAGGGACATACAGATAAAAGTTATAGTTTGGTTTAGTGGTTAAAACACCAGTTCCGATGACTGTAAGATCAGAAGGTTGGCAGTTTGAGGCCCAAGTCCTGCATGACAGAATGAGCCCCCATCACTAGTCCCAGCTTCTGCCAACCTAGCAATTTAAAAGTATATAAAAGTGCAAGTAGATAAACAGACACCACTTCCATGGGAAGGTAACAGCATTCTATGCTGGCCACATCTTTGGACAACACTGGCTCTTCAGCTTAATAATGGAGATGAGCATCACCCCTTACAGTCACTTACAACTAGACATTCATGTCAAGGAGGAAACTTTTCCTTTACTTTTTATAGTTTGTTTAAGTTACAATTATAGTTCATTTAAGACTCCCCACCAAAAAATGTAGTAACAAGGGCTGTGCAAAAGATTCAGCTGAATTGCAAAGCAAATTTGTTCAATTTGGAATAGTTTCTGCCACTTTTTATTGAATGATCTTGGTCCAGTTTGGTTCTGGAACAGAAGGTCATAAGCTGAAGCTGTTCAGGATAATCTATAGATTTGAATGTCAAAAATGTGAGTCAAGGGACCAACAGTGTATCTCAGACTTGACCATGTAAAGAAAACACCAGAATGGCATGAGGCAGAGGGGGAGCAGGGATTTTTTTGCTTGGTGAGAATGAGTCCAGAAAGCAAGTGATTCCATCGCTTTACTATGACCAGACCTCTACCTTTACTACTATTTATTGCTGGAATGCACCCACTTATGCATCAACATGGAATTATAAACTATGAAGTTTTCTCCACTATTACTATAGCTGAAATTCTAGATGCACAGCAAAATCCAAAACCTCATTTGCCAAGTCCTGGGTGAAATGCCATACTTCGCTGCTGTATTGAGTTCAGTGTGTGGTGGACCTCTACTTTTCTCTCAAATTTCATTTTGAGTGAAATTTGGAGGTGAAGTGCTCTGTTACTTATTTCAAGCACAATTATTTTCTAGTATCATTTGTCATCTTATTTTTCTTTCCCATATCACAGATACAAAAAGTATTCCTAAGAAGGGCCATGTTATATATTTGGGGCACAGAGGTAAAGAACTGTATTTGGATTTAAAATTAAAATGTAAATGGAGGTGAAAGGGTCCCTTGCTCTTACTGCAAAAAAAGTCAGAGAAATTACTGCCTCCTTCAAGCAACGTTTATTGTAATATCTTATTCAGCTTGTATGTTCTATGCTTTTTTCTTAAATGTTGTTTCCTGCAAAGATTTTTCCAGAGATAATCCATGATATCCTTGTTTTACACCCATAGATCAATTTTTCAAACTACTTGGAATCTTCTTTTTTGCATGTGTCCAAAATGCATCTTCTTAAACCTAAGAGCATAGTTTGTAGCCAGTGAGCTGAAAAATACAAAAATAATGCTTTTATTTTGCATACAACAAGTATTAAAGACTATGTAGTAATAAATCTCCAAATGAGATTTCAGAAGGATAAAGAAGTCATATGGTACAATGTTCTCCCATGGAAAGTCAAAAATGAATCTACAGATCAAAAACTAAGATATCAGGAATGTAGATGGGCAAGCACTACAATGCCTGCCTCAGAATTCAGTTACACTCCTTGAAAATTATTTTTAGAGAATGGAAACCCTCGGAAGGTTTTTCTAAGCATTCACCTAAGGCATTCAAAAGTGCAATGGACAACCAAGTTCATTGCCTATCCTTTTCCCAAGGAACAATAGCATCATTTCCAAGAATGAAGAAAAGATTGCACATGGTGGAATTCTGTGTTGAAGACAGATGAATGAGAGACCCAGTAGCTGTGATGCTCTGCCCAGCCTCCTATTAATGACATGTATAGGCATAAATCCATGTTGCACCTGCATATGTTTTCTGGTGGTTGTTGTTACAGAGGTTATTATTCCCTTCCTCCCTCTGCAATGACTAGTTTGCCCCCAGGACTCATAGCGTTGCTGCAGTAGCCACCCCACAATGGTGGTGAAGAGGATCAGAGAAGCATCTGTGTTCCCACAGCTAGATACAGACCAATGCCATCATCTGCTGAAAGCTCCAGAGGATTCCAACAGATCATGGGAGAAGATGGTCTGTATCTGGGTAAGGGACCATAGTCAGATAATTCTCCTGTTTTCACACACACTCCCATTCTACACCAACCATGGAATGGCCATTGGTTTGGCTATCACAGCAATACAGTGAGTTCTGGGGCTGATGACAGGGAAACATGAGCAGAGTTCCACAGGCATCACTCCTACACTACATACTGATGTGTAGTGAATTGCACTGAATTAGGATGTGAAACCCTGTCAGTCTCAGTCTCATTTTCATTGTGTTTGACAGCAGCCCAACAACATTCTCATCCCATCTCAGTAGTGTATCATGTTGAGAGATTATGGCTCAGGACAGATGGGCGCAATGGGGCCCTGTTGCGGCGCTTCCAGATGCCCTTCGCCCCTTGCATGTGATGAGGGCATCAAAATGGCAGCGCCCAGTACAGATGGGCGCTGCCATTTTGATGCAACAGATGCTTAGCATCCGCACGTTGAGACACCATTGTGACATCACGAGTGCGCCATTGGCACACTGTAGCGTCACAATCGCGCCACAAAAAGAACCCGTTTTTTGCAAGTTCTTTTTGCGGTGCGAGGAAGTCAAGCAGTTTGTCTGCTGCAGCTTCCTCGTGCAGCAAAACAAGGCACGGGCAGACTGCCCTTTTTGGGCGGTCTATACCCTGCCATTGACATTTTAAATTGAGAGACATTGCAATTTTGGGTTTTGTTTTTTGGGTTTTTTTACCAGTAAATACCTTTTTATGCACTGTCCTTATTGAGTGAAGCAGATTTATATGTATTTTTCAAATATATACATTTTTAGTCATGTGCATCTATCAGACATATATATGGCCTGGAATATATTTTTTTCTTCCTCACTGTGTATTACCCAAAGAAAGGTGGGAGGGACTGGGAGGCTCACCACCAAGTATGTCAGCTTCGCTTTAAATGTTGGGGAAAATAGCTTTGCAAGAGGCTGAGTAACCTTTAGGACCATTGGCACCTGTGCCTACTGGTAATAACTGAGGAGGACTCTAGGTCTGGGTGAATTAAGAGGGTTAAGAGTAGACTATGGAAAGCAAGAGTGGCTCAGACTGAAGTCTGAGAGTGACACAGCTCATACACAGAATGCAGACTGGGACAACTGTATGCATATTATATGAGTGCCAGCTGGGTGCAAGGAGTCTAGGTTTTAAGACCAATATTTATACCTGATGACTAGCCTCCAGAGGCATGCTTGGTGATCTCTAACAGAGTAACAAAGACCTGGTTGCTTTCCCATGAATCAACAATAGGATTCTGGACTGGTAAATGGTTTTAACATTACGGTGACAAAAACAGCAATTGGATAAGGACAACTCCAGGGTGAGTGGACTAGGAGATTGGCTGAAAACACAGTGCGGGTAGGCAGAGAGAACTGGTTTGCTACTTCAGTGCAATGAGATCTCATTTGTCTCTTGGTGCAAGAGGAAATACAGAAGATTTGGGGAAAGAAAAGAACTATTAGTGCACCCATTTAGCCTTGATCATGTCATTGCCTGGATTGTCCACATGCCCTCAGGTCTTCACTCCTTTTCTCCTGGGAACTTTGCCTAGTGTTCCAAAAGGTTATCAGGACCTCTAAAGAACTCACTGGCTCCAGATAGGAAATATTAAAATACAGTCGGCCCTTCTTATACCCGTATTTTTTATACATGGATTCAAGCATCCATGGATTGAAAATGTTCAAAAAAAGTATAAATTTCAAATATCAATCCTTGATTTTCTGTTTTTTATAAGGGACACCATTTTGCTATGCCATTATATTTAATGGGACTTGAGCATCCATGGATTTTGTTATCCACAGGGGATCTTGGAACCAAACCCCAGTATATAACAAGGGTCCATTGTATATGGACCCCCAAATGCAATATGGGGAATGCAGGGTGTGCTATCAACTGAAATGCACTGCAAGCATTGGAAATTTACAGTTTTTTGAGGGAAAATGCACCTCATACTGTTTTACATATCTGTAGGTACAAAATGGATAATTTCATAGGGAAATGCAAAGCCAAGAATTTTCTTTTCCATCCCTAGCTAAGGCTCTAGATGATGCTTTACCTTTCTTTCCCATGAAGCAAGTTAAGGTTAGACTAGAGGCCCCATAACATCCACAAGGAAATGATGTTCAGTATATCATTTCATGCCAAAGGAGAGACCTGTCACTGAAACTTAAGGATTTCTTCACTACATGTTAAAAAAAGATTCAGTTGCTAGTCTGCTTGGCTTTTATATGTAAAACTGGACACACTACCTTTTATTCAGATGTGTGTGTGTGGGGGGGAGTCTTGGATTGTCCCTAAGTTAAGGATATAGAAGCATTACTAAACACTGGGTCACTTCTTCTCCTTTAATATGACTGAGAGCATCATTTTGTCTGATGATGAACATTTTGCTTCCCCTACACATTCAACTGAATTAAGTTGAATTAAGGTTACTTCTTCAGTTAAGGGTCTTCCTTCAGAATTAATGTTCAGTCTATGATGGTCAAGAGTGTAAATGGCAGTGTAAGAAGATAATAGAAAAATGAGGTTTAGTTGTACTCATGTCCTGTTTGTGGGCATCATGTATGTAACTGGTTGGCTACTTTGTGAATTGATTACTGGAACAGACAGAACTTCAGTTTCATTCAGCATGGTTTTCCTTCTTCCTTTCTTGTCTAATATGAGATATTGCCTTGTACTAAGACCAATCAATCCATCTTGCTCTAGTCTTTCTTCCTCTAATTGACAGTGGCTGTAAAGCAGGGGTAGGCAACCTGCGGCCCACGGGACGGATGCGGCCTGGCAAGGCCTTGGGACCGGCCCCAGCCCAGTACTGCAGCCGATTGCCACCAGGGCCTTTGGCGTCTCGCGCGAGGGGCACGGTGGGGCAATTGTCTATAGAAGCCTCAGAAACATGCATTTATCTTAACATTTTTAAAAAATCAGCAATTTTTTTCACATGTCCTCCATTTTTTATTTAAAAAGTGCCCTCCATTTGAAAATTTTGTCCTACGTTTGTCCCGGTTTATTTATTTATTTAATTTTTAAAAAATTATTTACTTATTTATTTTTTGGCTTCGTCCCCCCAGTTGTCTGAGGGACAGCAACCCGGCCCCCGGCTCAAAAGGGTTGCCTACCCCTGCTGTAAAGGATGCTC
The DNA here is from genome assembly GCF_019175285.1 of Sceloporus undulatus. NCBI lineage: Eukaryota > Metazoa > Chordata > Lepidosauria > Squamata > Phrynosomatidae > Sceloporus > Sceloporus undulatus. Next base: position 15,916,855 of record NC_056524.1, read on the forward strand.
TTAAGGAACAGGGATAGAGTTGTGGGGGAGGGGGAAATGGAGACATTTTGGCACACTCCCTAATAAGAATTGTCCATTCCAAAATGTCATTATTCTTCAGTCACCAGATTTCTAGCACTTCAGTTACTTAAAACTTCAGTGGAGCATTTGGAAACACGTTGTAGGCATCCAAATTAAAGGGACAGGCACAATTATCAAGAAAAATGTGACCATAGTAAATACAAGAGATCTAGGTATGAACTGCTTTCACTGGAGATTATCACACACAGACGGGATAAGGACACAATCACTCCCCCATCCATATCCCATCATTAACCCATCCATGACTGCAATAGCATGAAAGACCTTCAAATCATAACACTGATGCCACCATTAACCCATCATTAAAGCAGTACTGCAATAATGCAAATTTCTGTTATTGCAAAATTATGGCCAAATATCACTTTAATGATGAGTTAATGATGGGATCTGCACAACATCACCTGAAAGTCTTTTGAACAATTGCTTTTCAGACGGGTTAATGAGAGGATCTGCTTGACCTTGTCTGAAAGTTCTTCCCGCAATCGTGTGGGAAGGATGGGACAGTAATGAGGCAAGAACGGGATAAACCCCATTTTATAATCTCCATAGTCTCCCTTGCTGCAAGACTAGAAACTTGGGGACCAAAGAAAAAATTTGGTGGCAGAACTCTTATGGGAACAATGCTTACAGTCCTCCATAGCTGAATCTTCTATATGATCAGTTGCTGTTGTTTTTCCTGCCCTACCTAGAGGTGCAAAGAATTCAACCTAGAAACTTCTGTCCATGAAACTATTTTCAGTTTATCATATATTTATTTTATTTATATGCCACCTTTCTCCCAAATTGGATCCTAGGCAGCTCAGAAAAGATTCTTTAAAACAACAATAATAAAACAGTAGAAAACACCATATTAATATAACCATCGAGAGGTGTGTGTACACACACACACACACACACACACACACACACACAGTCTACCCTTTCCTCACACAGGGATCTGTTCCAGACAGCACCACCACCCCGCATAAGGGGAATTCCGTGTATGGTTAAGCCCCATTTAAATGAATGAGGCTTGTGCATGCGACAGTCTGCACGGTGCACCATTACCCCTTATGGGGCACACCACCCCTTTTCCAAGTGCAGCTTTCAGGGTATGCTGAAAGCCGCATAAGGCACGCCCGCATATGATGCAGGTGCACTGTGTGTGTGTGTATATATATATATATAGAGAGAGAGAGAGAATTTCTACACACAGAATCAAGGCTCAATATATAAATACTGAGGGAAGAGCTGGTAGAAAAGTTAAGTGAAACTACAGTTCAGCAATCATGACTTTGGATAAAAACCCGCTACCAAAGAGAAATTCCTTGCACAGCAAAACTGTAACACATCTGAGGAAAAGATTAGGCTACATAGCTTTACCTGTTGGTTTTCTACCTTGCAAGGAACTCCTGGCCTAGCAGCAATCAAACCTCCAAACCTTGATATAAACTGAAACTATAACAGGAAAGCTGAACCTTAAAAATAATAACAGCAAGATTAAGCCATGAACCATATCATTTCCCTTCGAGTTCATCCCACCCCATACCTCCTTTGGGGACTAGACATGCCAAGTCTGTTAATATATGGCCTGGATAAACTGGGGAACAAGGAATGTGAGATTCAAAGTGCATAAAAAGCTGTGCGTCTGTCTTATTCAAAACACCTGTCTATGTACTTAAAGGAATAAAGGCCAAGAGAGAGGGAGCCGGAGGAACATAAAAAGCACGGCTTCCCATTACATCACCACCTGATGTTTTACTTTCTAGGTAAGAGGATATTACAATTCACTTAATAAAACATCTGTAGTATCGAATTAAAGTAGCAAAAAAAGCAGTCAGCTGTTGGAAATGTGCCTTCGCTTTTTGGATCAGAAGAAAGACATTATCTCGTTTGAGGTTCTGAGGAGCAGCTGAGGAACTGGGGCAGAGTCCCAGGAGACAAACATTTTTCTCCTTGTGATGTGTAGCTTGGAGCTGAGACAGGCAAGGACTTATGACTTAGACTCCCTTTTCTTGTTCTTCCTCAAACTAAAGGATATTACAACAGCACCAGTGAGGCTCATCCCTCTCACATATGAGAACTGTCTCATTAGATCAAACCCCCATGGGTCACCTAAATCCAGGCTTGCACAGCTTGTCACCTTCTGAACCAAACATGACCACCAACAATTTATGATGGGCCACCATTGGACTACAGTGGGCTTTTGCTATTGGCTTTGCTTTGGGATGTTTGGTTGCTTCAACAGGAAGAGCCAGTGAATTCAGTGCTGTGAGAGCAGTGAATCCATTCTTGATTTTATTGCCATTCATCCTGTAGCTGCTCTGAGCTAAACAAGAGCTTGACAAGGAAGGAGGGAAACACAGGTAAACTGTAAAAATAATTAGAATAACTGAAACAAGGACGTGTCTAATTTGCAATATATATGTATGTATGTATGTATGTATGTATTATAAATACTAAATTCTCAGTGGTAAAAAAGTCTAGCAACAGTATACAACAACAAGCTGGCTATGAGAAATGACTCTTCTGAATCCTTTTGAATATCAATAATAGTCCAAACATATGAGTAAAGTGTCCAAAGTATTAGCAGTAGAATTATTCTGCTGTTTCACCAAAAATATCCAATCAAAAATCTGGGAAGAATCAATAATGGTACTTATAGTATGGTAGCATGAAGATAAACAATGTAATTTTCACTGGTAGCAATGTCCTTCAGTGGTTGTACTCTTTCAATAACGGAGACGGCTACCTCCGGAGTAATATGTGGCCATTTCGACTCTCAGAAGTCTTCATCAGCATTACAGAAACATTCTATGCCGGATTAATATCTCAATCTACTATTCCATGCTTCCAAACCATTGGTCAGCTTGACTTAACAATAGAAAAGTTTCTGGTAAGGTTGTTAAGTGTTTGGACTATTATTGATATTCAAAAGGATTCAGAAGAGTCATTTCCCATAGCCAGCTTGTTGTATATACTGTTGCTAGACGTTTTACCACTGGGAATTTAGTGTGTGTGTGTGTGTGTGTGTGTGTGTGTGTGTGTGTGTATATATATATATATATATATATATATATATATATATATATATAATTAGACACGTCCTTATTTCAGTTATTCTAATTATTTTTACAATTTACCATTGTTTCCCTCCTTCCTTGTCAATTATATTATAAGCCTGCTGCTCATTTTGGTTTCTAAACAAGAGTTTGCCTAGTACTGGACTTATCCTTTCAGAGGTTTGGCATTGGGAGAGCTCCCATTCAGCTCTGGGCTTTATGATTAGTAATGACAAGAGTGGATTCACTGTCCCTGCAATCTGATAGATAGTTATGTGTGTGAAAGGATTCCATATTCCTGCATAATTGAAGACCCATCCAGTGGAAGTCATCCCATAAAATTGCATGCACCCATTTCCCTGAAGCAGTCAAAAATTGCAGAGCAGCTCTTTACCTATATTTGGTATCCTTTAGAGGAAAAGGGATCACTGGAGACTTAAGGCATTTATGTAATAGTTGGGTTTATTTACAAATGTTCAAATTGAGTGAAGCTTGCAGCTCACAGCTCTGCACCACATCAGATCCCCAAGAGAGGCAGCTCTAAAATGTGCTTACGAGAACTCAAAGCTCTATCTTTCTCTCCATCTGTGTCTGACTCAGAACTGCAGTTTATTTGTTCCTGTACACACAAAGAATACAAAGAGGAGAGAGAAACAACATGATCCTTAACCAGAAGGCACTCATTTACTGTAATGTTTTTCCCATTTAGAATACTCTTATCTGAGTATTAAGAGTGTGGTGGTTTGAGTGTTAGACTTGAGCTCTGAGAGACCAAGGCTCGAATCTTCACTCCACCATGAAGACCCACTGGGTGACCTTGGATAAGTCAGAGGAATGCAATGGCAATTCCCCTCTGAACAAATCTTGCCAACAAAACCCTTGAATAGGTTGCTGTAAGTCAGAGTTGAATTGAAGGCACTTAACAACAAGCAATAACTCTTAAAAAGGAAAGGTATGGTTATATCTGTAAGGAACTCTGAGCCATCTTTCCATTTGACTAAACTAACAATAGGTGAGAAATTGACTCAGTTATCATTTCAAAGTGAAATTAGCAAATTGTCATATCCCAACCCTAAACACAAAGCAAGAAGCATGTTGACCTTAAAATTTATAAGACTTACTTTTTTTCCATTTATAATGCAGTTTATTTCCACAAACAAAAACCAAGAAAAATTGTACACATTTGGAAAAGTGCATCAAAAAGTTTACATTTAGATTGAAAATGCATATATGGGACATTTTACAAACACAAAAAGATTTATTTAAGGGGAAAAATTGAAAAAAAATTATCTTTTGTTAAAGAACACACAAAATGTTCAAATTAAAATTTATATGGGAAATGTGAATATTTTGAAAAATGTACATAAACATATTTACCATGTGTTAGGAAGCACAAACAGTAGGATACTTTTGTATCCATGTCCTTAATGAGCTTCCCATGGGAATGTGGTTGACTACTACACTAAACAGGCTAGTGAACTGATGCAAGATGTTTCTTCTTGTTTTTAATGTTATTATGATTTCCTAAATGTCAGTGGCAAACCAGGAGCACACCCAAACTGTGAACCTGAGATTTCAGGGGGAGTGTAACCCCATCCAGCACAGGCTGAGTCCCTATTCATTGATCTGCCTTCTGATTGACCAGGAGCACCTCTGTACTGCCTGGATTAAGTTTCAATTTGTCCACTTTCATCCAATCCATTATTGACAGCAGACACTGGTTTAGTACAGAGACAACTTCCTTGGAGCCAGATGGAAAGGAAATATAGAGATGGGAGTCATCAGCATATTGGTAACACCACGCCCCCAAACTCCGGGTGATCTCTCCCAGCAGTTTCATGTAGATGTTAAATAACATGAGGGACAGAACAGAACCTTGAGGGCCCCCACAGGCCAATGGCCAGGGGGTCGAACAGTAGTCCCCCAACACAACCATCTGAGTTCATCTCTCCAAGAAGGACTAAACCACTAAGACAGTGCCCCAAGGTCCCATTCCAGAGAGGTGACCCAGAAGTATGAAAAGCCACTGAGAGGTCCAGCAAAGCCAACAGGGACACACTCCCCCTGTCCAGTTCCCTGCATAGGTCATCCACCAAGGCATACAAAGCTGTCTCTGTCCTATAGCCAGGTCTGAAGCCAGACTGAAATGTGTAAGAATGATTCTAATTAGGGAATTTTTAATTAGCTCACTTTACTGAAAGGAGGGCTTCTTACAAGTACCCTTAGGGACTGAATCCCAAAGTGTTTACGGAGAGACCGGGCAACTCCAAATGAATGATGCAGAGGCAAATCCTCCTAAATGAAGTCTAATTTTATTGATAGGGAAGGAACACACACACAAACATACACTCACACACTCTCTCAAGGCTGGTAGAATAAAAGGGAGGGAAAGTGATCAAGAACAAAAGGAATCACTAAGGGCTATACTCACCTCAATGATAACCCTTGGAATTCAGTGTAGTTGCTGCATGGATGGTAAGGATAAAATGGGAGAGAAAATGGATAGGAACTGTATCGGAACTCAAATTGACAAGAAGTCTGTCTGGATTCCAATGCAGAACCCAGAACAAAGAACTTGCAGGGTCTTAAATAGGATTTGCCCTGCCTTTGGTGGAGAGTTGTTTTCCTACTTCAAAGTAAAAACTGAATTTACACATTAAAGATTGCTTGATCTATAGACGGCTTCTATGATGAGAAAAGGCCATCAATGCCGGAATAGCTGTGGCCTGCAAAACATGCAAGTGTCATAAAATTGCCCAAAGGTGTGAAGGATTCTTCCTGTTGGCAACTCCTAACTGGGCTTCACTGCGTACATGATGTGCTCGCTTTGCACTTATGGAGGACTTTAATCATTTCTCATCATGCCCTTCCATATAGGGTCATAAGAAAGCATGTTATCCACATTAAGGCTGTTAAGGCTTTCTTAGAGACTTCTATGTTCAAGCAAAGCTAGGATGGGCACATCCAATTACCTCCGCCAATGTATTTTAGATGTGAGGCTCTTAGGGGTTCTTTTGGAAAAATCCAATCATGGTAACAAATGGATATAGGTCATCTGTTTCACCCAAGTAACCCCGGAGCTGGGAAGCCACCACACGTTCCAACACCTTCTCAAAAAGGGAATATTTGACACTGGCTGATAGTTCTCCAAACTGGTGGAATATAGAGAAGATTTTTTTCAGTAGTGGCCTCACCACAGCTTCTTGTAGACAAGCTGGGAACCTGCCTTGTTGTAGTGAGGCATTCACTACTTCCTTTGCCCATTCCCCTCTGGGCATAGGTCCAGTATGCATGTGGTTGGCTCTCACCTCTCCAAGGATTCTGTCCACATCCTCAGGCTACGCAAACTGAAACATATCCAATAACACTGGGCAAGCAGGCACCAAGGTTACATTCACCAAACCTGTATCAACTACAGCATCCAAATTGGAGTGGATCCAAGCAATTTTATCTGCAAAGTGCTGTGCATAAACTTAACAGCATGCTAATGAGTGAATATACTGCTCTTGTGGGGCAGAATCAGAAAGCCCCTGACCACACTAAACAGCACCACTGGACAACACTGTGGATGCAATGGTGGGGATTGATTGATGGGAAAACATAGTTAAGTAAACTTAAGTAGTCAAGTAACTAAGGCATGTTCCAGATGGGCGTTTGGCCCACCCCTAGTATGTACTAGGGGTTGGCCGAGGACACAGCTTCCAATCAGGCCTCACCCCAGTACGTACTGGGTACGTCAAAATGGCAGCGCCCAGTACACATGGGCGCCGCCATTTTGACGTGGTAGACGCTTAGCATCCGCACGTCATGGCGTGGTTATGATGCTGCAAGTGCACATAAACTTAACTAAGCAGCATCACTTGGCCCAATCTTTCCCCAGTCCTACACTAGCAGGCAGCTGTCTCCACAAGCAATAGAGATATATTATCCCATCAATGAGAGCACAGCATACAGACATTTCTATCCCCCTCCCTCCAGCAGTCTCAGACACAATTCCTCCTTGCAGCAGAGGTCACGGGAGTGGAAATATCAATATGCTGATCAAAAGGAGAACTGACTTCCAATGCTTGTAGTAGCTGTTGCCTGGTAAAGCAGGATTGTGGGACTACATGGCAGGGGGTTGAACTGGATGGCCCTTGTGGTCTCTTCCAACTCTATGATTCTTTGATTCTTCACTTCCTCATTACTGCTACTAAAGCTGATTTTTTTATTTGTAAAAAATTAGAAGATTGGTATGTATCGTATTTTCTGGCGTATAAGACGACTGGGTGTATAAGACAACCCCCAACTTTTCCAGTTAAAATATAGAGTTTGGGATATACTCGCCGTATAAGACTACCCCTCTTCCAGCGCACACCAAATAAAAATTTAAAAAATCAGATTTGATTTCAATATGGTAATTTTAATTCAAATGCTTATGACATGCAGGTGCTTAGCAGGAAAACTTGTTGTATGCAAAGCCTGCATGAATTGGTCAGCTCTCCCTGCCTGCCCAGTCCTCCCTGTCTCCAAGATTTTATTCTAACATGCTTGTACTGCGCCACCCCTCCTGCTTTCATATGGTCGCCACATATGGAGGGGATGCGGCTGTGGCCATTTTGAGCTCCCCCCACCATATGCACAACTGCAGAATCTCCAGTCCAGCACCCACCCCATAAGATGACACCCGGTGTATAAGACCACCCCCGACTTTTGAGAAGATTTTTCTGGGTTAAAAAGTAGTCTTATACGCCAGAAAATACAGTATATTTTCTGAGTAACATGAAAAGTCAACGGGGGGGGGGGGGTTGGAGTGTATAGCATGCCTCTGTATTTAATTCAGGAAACAGCACCACTCAAGTCTCAGAAGTTTGGGAGACAACATGGCCTAAAGGAATGTGAATGGCAGAGAACTATAGCAACCGGTATTTATAAATAAGTGTTCCAAGGAAAACTCAAATCAGTGCTCTTATCCAATTTCACTGAAATAACTTGATGCCTTGACAGTCAGTGCACTGCTGAGTGTGAACAGAACAACATTCGTTTTCTGACTTGTTTTGACAACTCATCATAATTGACAACTGCATACAGAGAAAATCATAAGTGCTACATGTGTCTTCATCAAGGATGGCTAACTGCCACCCCATAGTCCAGATGCACTTTCCCTTTCCCCTGAAAGCCATTCTCTGCCCTCACATTAACTCAAACAGAAATACAGTCAGCCTTCTGTATCCATGGATTTTTTTATCTATGGATTCAACCATCCACATTTTGAAAATATTTTTAAAATAAATAAATTCCAAAAAGCAAATCTTGATTTTGCCATTTTATATAAAGGACAGAATTTTACTGTGCCATTGAATATAATGAGGCTTGAGCATCCACAGATTTTGGTATTCACGGGAAGTCCTTGAACCAAACTCCTGCAGATTGCCTACTGATAGAGCCTACTGATGGATGGACATCAAGAAGGAGACTATTCTGTTTGGGGACTTTGAGAGGAAGTAGTAGATCTCTCAAACAGCTTAATCAAATTAGTAAGAAAGGAGCTGAACTACAGCCAGTTGAGTCCAACCCACCTCCACAGTATCTACCAAGGACAAGAAGAAACTTTGATGTTGCAAACACACCAACAGCAGAGGAGGAGCTCTGGAGGCTTGAAAGCTGCCATCATTTGGACTTCAATCCTAATTAACCTGTAATGGATTTCAGAAATTTACTGACTACTACTTTGTAGCTTTTGAAGCTACTCATAGGTTAGCTCACCCACTGAAAACTGGAATTAGTTTCTTCCTGACAGTAAGGGCTGTTCGACAATGGAACACACTTCCTCAGAGTGTAGTGGAGTCTCCTTCCTTGGAGGTCTTCAAACGGAGGCTGGATGGCCATCTGTCAGGGATGCTTTGATTTGGATTTCCTGCATGGCAGGGGATTGGACTGGATGGCCCTTGCGGTCTCTTCCAACTCTATGATTCTATGATTCTAAGTTCCTCCTAATATTTAGGTAGAATCTCTTTTCCTGTAACTTGTATCCATTGTTCCAGGTCCTGTTCTCTGGAGCAGCAGAAAACAAGTTTTCTCAATCATCAATATGACATCCCTTTAAATATTATGTTGGTAACTGGGATTTATTTGTTTGTTTGTTTATGGGAATGGTTTACTCTTGTCAGTACTAAAGTTCGTCAGACATGCAAGATCTAGAACTGCTCAGAGTTGAGTTTTTTACATATAATATCAATATATGAACAAAAGAAGAGAAGGAATAAGAAACCTGTGTCTGTTAGTTTTCAACCACTTCAATTTCACATTTCCCAGAACTGAATGCAGACTTGAACACAATTTGTCTATACTTATCCAATCTGGGCAATCCAATCCATAAGAACTAGATTTGTAAAGTTTGTTAAAATAAAATGCATGGGGAAATGCCACCATTTAAAAATTGTCCATGAAATCATTGCAGTCTGCTGGGAGAAAAATGCAGATAATTGAAAAAAGGCACATAGACAAAAATGGATACATTATTTAAAAAATTACATAAAAATCAACTCCATAGGGAAAGCCGCAGCTCTGAGTTTACACGACTTTAACAACAGCTACAAATAGCAAGGTTTCTTGGAGGTCTCTCAAAAATAAGGTTGTCATAAGTTGAAACTTACACAATAGCAATGCCAACACAAGCATGACTTTCCAGGGAAGTCTAGTGTGGAGAGAGGACAGAAGATATTAGAAGTGGGAACAAGAGAACCTCAGTAAGGTCTAATTTTGCTGTTCTGCATATCCTTAAAGCAAAATACATTTAATGGTGGTCTGTATAACTTGAATGACCTCTAGAGGCAGCAGCATTTTTTCATCTGTAACTACTCTAACTCTAATATCTGAGCCCTTTGGCAGCAGGGGTTTGTTCCTATGGAAACAATTTTGTGACTCCCCCCCACACACACACACACACCACACACACCGGTTTTTTTTCCTTGCAGGAGTGAATGTCAAGGATAACTCACAGTGGCAGCCAGTGAGCTTGTAATGGGGAGGGGGAGTAGTACTAAGCTACTATCACTTCACTGAGCAACCATCATATGGGAAAAATTCTCCCCTTCAAGTCTGTCTGTTTTTACACGTACAACCAATTCCACACCTCCCAGAAGGAACACAGAAACAGGTGCAATTTGCAATTGGAAATAACCATATTCCCCATCTTGTAATGCATTCTAGGCAAGAATAAAAATTGTATTGGACAGCAGCCACACATTTGGAAACCATGCGGGAGGAGGCAGGAGAAACCCTACTGTTTACATTTCTAAAATGCGGACAAATCTGCAGGGGGTTGCAGTACAGGTTGAGACTCCTTTATCCAAAGTGCTTGGGACCAGAAGTGTTCTGGATTTTGGAATTTATCAAATTTTGGAATATTTGCATATACATAATAACATATCTTAGAAATGTGACTCAAATCTAAACGTGAACAATCATAGAATTACAGAATCATATAGTTGGAAGAGACCATGAGAGCTACCCACCCTAACCTGCTGCCATGCAGGAACCCACAATCAAATCATCCCCGACAGATGGCCATCCATCCTCTGTTTAAATACCTCCAAAGAAGGAAACTCCACCACCCTCTGAGGAAGTGTGTTGTTTGTCCTGCCAACAAGCCTATGAAGTAGGTCAGGCTGAGAAAGACTGGGATTTGCCCAAGGTTGCCCAAGGGATTTCACAGCTGGTGGGAAAGATAAACTCAAATCTACTAATTTCCAGTCCAACACTCAAACCAAAACATCATGCTGCACCTATTCATCCACATATCCATGCATCATTTTATATGGAGATTTGAAAATGCAAACAATGATATGTATGAATTTCCTCCAAGAAATAAAACAGTTCTGCATGGAACTGAAAAGGATTCAGAAACAGGAAAAGGAAAGCATCCACAGTAAGGATATAAAGATACAGTTTTTTTCATCCTTGATGACAGGGCATCTTTTACATTAAAAAAAAATAATCAAAAGCCATGAGATTTTTAAACATTTTTGGAGTTTTGAGGTTAAAAAATATTGTTTGCAAAAAATCAACACTTTTGCACAGAACACAATTTTTGAAGCAAAAAAGGGCTTTTGCAACAAACACATTTTTAACACAGAAAATCCATAATTTGTGTATGTATGCATCTCTGTGTGTGTATCTCCAGAAATGAATTTCATCAAGGAAGAAGAATTCTTTTTTAAAAAATTTGTTTTTGTATGCATCAGTGAGATCAGGGAAGTATGGCATCCTTAATCCATGGAAACTAGGGATCTGAACAGACAGGCCAAAATAAAGCTGCTTCAGGTCACTATGGAGGTATGCTGTTTAAATGACACATGCATCTTAAAATGCCACAAGCTTCACCAAAGCCGCGACCCAGTCCTTAGGACTGGGTTGTGGCTTTTGTGCAGCTTCCGGCCTCTTAGGACACATTCATCATTTAAACAGCACACCTCCAAAGTGACCCGAAGCAACTTTATTTGGTCTGTCTGTTTGGGCCCTAACTCAACAAATCTAATCATTCATAATAGTGGGAGGAAAGACTAGTGACATTACTGGCAGATGCTCCATGGCAGCAACAGAAGCAAAGATTGTGTCAACATGGAGCTCATGACTGACAAACTGCAATAGAAGGCATCACTATTCAATCATCACCAATGCCTCTGTACTATAAAAAGAATGATTGTCATTTGTCACAATTGTAAGTTGGTTTACAATATCATCCATTCCCAACAGCTGCCAACCAATATATTGGTTTGTGCACCAAAACATATATAAGCCAGGGGTGAGCAACCGTTCAGACTGGGGTTTATATTTCTCTCTCAGAAAACTTGAGAGGGCCACACACACACACACACACACACACACACACGCAAAAAATAAAATAAAATAAATTCTTTGTCTGCAAATGCTCCCAAATCTGCACATTTTGCCATTGTTTGGAGGGTGCCTAATCCATTTTAGGCTCAGTGAAGACTTTTTTTTTTAACAACAGCAAGTTTTTTAACAACAGCAATGGTGAGGATGCATGGTGGGTAGGTGAGAAAAAGAAGTTATCCAGTGGTGTGGTTTGACACCACACTGTGCCGTCAGGCCATGCACATTCGGGCTGCCTTGGGAGCAGCCGGTGTAGGCAGCAGGATTTTGAACAGCTTCCAGAAAATGCAGGTTTGAGCCGCTTTTTCCTACCCATCTGTTCCATCCCCCTGTTGAAAGCTGAATCAGCCTCCCTTATAAGGGTGTTGGGATTCCTTCCCTATCAGCTGCTGCTCAGTTACTACAATAAATTTCTGCCCAGCATGTCACCTCACTAGCCATGGGTGATTCACTTCTTAGGCTTTGGCTACACTGCAGAATTAATGCAGTTTGATCCTGCTTTAGCTTTCATGGCTTCATCCTATGGAATCCTGGGATTTCTATAGAATCTTAAGGGTTGGAAGAGACTGCAAGGGCCATCCAGTCCAATCCCCTGCCATGCATCCCTGACAGATGGCCATCCATCCTCCATTTACAAACCTACAAAGAAAGAGATTCCCCCACACTCCAAGGCATCATATTCGAATAGTTCTTACTGTCAAGATGTTCTTCCTAATGTTTAGGTGGTATCTCTTATCCTGTAGTTTGAATCCATTGCTCCAGGTCCCATTCTCTGTAGTTTGTTGTGGCACCAGAACTCGCTGACAGAGAAGGTTAAATATGTCACAAGATTACAATTCCCAGAATTCTATAGCATTGAGTCATTGCTGTTAACGTGGTGTCAAGCTGAATTATTTCTGCAATGTAGATGCAGCCTCAGATGCACCTGCAGACTGTAGCTTGGCTTATAAATTCTGTAGACAAAGCCCACTATGTAATATTTTACTTCTTTCAAGTCTAAGAACAAAAATAAAATCTCAAGAGGGAGAAGATGTTTCCCTTCACACCTGAGACATCATCATATTGCTGCTGTCAATTGGCCTCATAAATGCATCCAGGTTTTCAGGCTGAAAATAGAAGGTTCCTGCTCCCAGAAATGTTCGTGAAAAACTATGTCAGATTTGTACTCCTCTAATAGGTAGAAAGCTTCACATCTCAAACCTTGAGGTGTGCTGATAAATTCAAGTGACCTCACTTGTATTTTTAGTCCAAATGAAATGCTCTGTCTTTTGATTCTGGTTCCATTTAAAGTAATGAATATTTTCCATGGCTATCAGAAGAGGGTGAGAATGAAACTTGCTCTCTGCTAGCCTATGCTTTACATTTTCTTTCATTCTTTCTTTCTTTGGACAAAACAAAACTTCAAATGACTTGTGCCAATTTCGGGCTTAAATGAAATGTGTCCTGAACTTAATGATTTGATTTTACTTTTCGTCTTTCATGTCAGATTCTCACTCTCGGCCATAAGTAAATATGGACATCATATGAATGTTTTTCCACCAACAGGGCCCTTCTCCGCCTATTTACACCACTCTCTCAGCCTTAAGACAATATCCTACAACACTACAGTAGACCCCTGGTATCTGCTGGGGTTTGGTTCCAGGGCCGCTCCATTTCCATGGATATCAAAATCTGTGGATAGTCAGGTCCCACTATATACAATGGCATAGTAAAATGCTGTCCCTTATATAAAATAGCAAAATTTAGAGCTTTTTTGAATTTTCTCAAGCCATGGATGGTTGAATCCATGGATTTAAAAAATCTGTTGATATGGCGGGAATGACTGTATACTGTCATAATGCTATTATTCCACAGCAACTGCTATGGTTGCCTCCTGTGGAATCCTGGGTTTTGTAGTTTAGGGAGGGGCATTTAGAATTCTCAGCCAGAGAGCTCTTAGGCCTCAATAACCACAAACCCCATGATTGCATGGAGAGGCAGCAGTTAAAGTAGAATAATAGCACTATAACAGCAAAGTGTGATACTGTCTTTAGATGATGGCAATGGCAAAAAATAAATTTTGTCAAGAAAACCAATTGAAATTGAACTGAAGAACTTGCCTATTCTTGCTGCCTCATCTCCTGCTATTGGCACTGAAGTGGATGGCAAGGTAGGCAGGAGGAGTGTGGCTGAATTCATGTGGGCAAGTCCCACCTAGAGTGGTATAATTCCTTCACACAGAGAGAGGCTGGATGCATAACTAACTTCTCTTGGGTCAGCCCCCAACCTACTTTAATGAGCATCAGCCTCACCAAATTTGAAAACCTTCCACAAAGGCTGAGACGGCTGGCAGGCAGTGTCCCTGGGACTGAAAGCTGCGTATATTGTGTGAGAGTTGCAGAATTTTAATGCAAACATTATGTTCTGCACATCTCAGTGAAGGATCACAGCTGCCACCACCATTATCCTAGAATCATAGAGTTGGAGAGACCTCAAGGGCCATCAAGTCCAAACCCCTGACATGCAAAAATACACAATCAAAGCTTACCTGATAGATGACCATCCAACCTCTGTTCAAAGACCTCTAAGAAAGGAGACTCCACTACACTCCAAGGGAGTGTGTTCTACTGTCAAACAGCTCTTACTGTCAGGAATTTCTTCCTAATGTTGAGGTGGAATCTCTTTTCCTGTATTTTGAATCCATTACTCCAGGTCCTGTTCTCTGGAGCTGCAGAAAACAAACTTGCTCCATCTTCAGTATGACAAAAAAAAAAAGCAAAGCTATCATATCACCTCTTAACATTCTCTTCTCCAGGTTAAACATACCCAGCTCCTCATAGGGCATGGTTTCCAGACCTTTCACCATATTGATCACCATCCTCTGCACACACTCCAGCTTCTCTATTTCCCTCTTTAATTTTGGTACCCAGAATGCACAGTATTCCAGGTGAGGTCCAGAAGAACAACAGCAGGAGGAGAAGCACAATAGAGTGGTACTATTGCTTCCCTCAGTCTAGACACAATGTTTCTGTTGATGCAGCCTATCATCCCATTGGCTTTTTTAGCTGCCACATGACAGTGTTGCCTCGTGCTCATGTTGAGGTCTACAAGGACTCCTAGAACCCTTTCATATGCACTGTTGTTAAGCCCCCATCCTGTATCTGTGCATTTCATTTTTTCTACTCAAGTGTCTTTACATTTCTTACATTTTGAAATTCATTAGTTTTGGCCCAGCTTTCTATTATCATCTTGTTATTTTTGTTATACCATTGCAAATTTTGCTCATCGTTCCACTATTTTAATGATCTTGCAAATGTCATTATCACAGTCCAGACTAACTCATTCAGATTCACCTTTTCCTAATTCCCCTTCAGCATCAGCTTGTTTTTCATTAGAATGAATGCTAAGGTTCAGTTTGGAATTTTTGCTGTAGTGGACCCTTGGTATCTCCTGGGGTTTAGTTCCAGGACTCTCCTGTGGATACCAAAATCCATGGATGCTCCAGTCTCATTATACACAATGGGATGGTAAAATGATGGCCCTTAGGTAAAAAGACAAATCAAAGGCCTGTTACAGACTGCCAAAATAAAGCTGCTTCGGGTCTCTTTGGAGGTATGCTATTTAAATGATGCATGCACCCTAAGAATCCGGAAGCTGCACCAAAGC
>NC_056524.1:15932898-16000591 GCF_019175285.1 Sceloporus undulatus
TAAATGATGCATGCACCCTAAGAATCCGGAAGCTGCACCAAAGCTGCACTCCAGTGCTTAGGAATGGAGTGTGGCTTTGGCGCGACCTCCGGACTCTTAGGACCCATGCATCATTTAAATAGCATACCTCCAAAGAGACCCGAAGCAGCTTTATTTTGGCAGTCTGTAACAGGCCAAAGTTTGCTTTTGGAAAAAAATGCCGGGGCAGATATTTTCAAGCTGTGGATGGTTGAATCCATGGATGCAGAAACTGAGGATGCAGAGGGCTAACTTTATTTTCTTTACTTCTCTCATCGGAAATTCATCTGAGTGTTTATATTAATTATATTCAAAGTGTACAAGGTTTGTTTTTGATTTGCTTTGTTTTCCCCCATCCTCTTCCCCCTTTCTCTCCCCCATACTGCCATAATCCCCCAGTGGAAAATTGCTGCTAACAAGCCTTATTTTACTGGCAATAGAAAGAAGCAAGGAAGCCGCTACTAATCAGCTCACGCTACCTCATCTCTTCCACACTAGTGTGCAAGGATATGGGACATGCTGACTTCCTTTCCCAGGAGGCTGATGTGTCATCTCAATCCAGTGGCTTTGACTAAGAAGAACCGCCCTGACAAATCAACGGCATCTGTTTATAAAAGGATTGTCTGTGCTCCCATCTGTGGCTTTATGATACTTGCTATTTGCATATCTTAATAGCAAGGATGGGGGGGGGGGGAACCAAACTCACAACCTCAGTTCTGTTGCATTTGTCTGAATCCCACCTGTGTTCTCATCGTACCTTTTGTTTGTAATAGATCCTGACAGTTCTGGCAATCATATGAATTTCCCATATGATTATTCCACCATATACAGTGGTACCCCAGGATACGAATGCGCCGCCTTACGAAATTTCCGGGTTACGAAAAAAATCCATTTAAAAAAACTGTTCCGGGTTACGAAGGTTTTTTCGGGTTACGAAAAAAATTTTGGTGCTTTTCGGCGCTATTTCACACGAAATCGCGGCTTTTCCCCATTAGCGCCTATGGGTTTTTCGGCTTGCGAAGTATTTCGGGTTACGAAAGCGGCGGCGGAACGAATTAATTTCGTAACCCGGGGTACCACTGTACATGGAAATTGTAGGTATTTTGCATATTCATACTCCATAATGTGAACATTTATTAATGCACATCTCCTGGGGCATTCAGTTTTCTTTACATTTACCACATTGATGAAAGCATCTTTGTGCATCATTTTCTACTGTATGCGTTTTTAATAGCATGCATGTTTTTAATGTAAATATAAATTTATATGTGGATATGAGCAAGCGTGGTGTAAAGAGCCAGCATGGCATAATGGTTTGAGCATTGGACTACGACTGGAGATCAGGGCTCAAATTCCTGTTCAGCTATGTAAAGGCAGTGGGTAACCTTGGGCAAGTCACATCTTCTCAGCCTCAGAGGATGGTAATAGCAAACTCCCACTGAGGAAATGTGCCCAGAAAAACCCATGCTAAGCATGATAGGTTCACCTTAGGATAACCATAGTTTAGAAATGACTTCAAGGCACACATAAACAAGATGCAACATATCATAAGCTCCACAAACATGGAGATTTCTCAGGGTGTGCTTTATGTCACAAGTTTCTGGAGGCATAAAGTATTATATTCATGCAAGAAACTTGAAACCAACAAAATTATTTTCCATCGCTATTTAATAGCTATCAGTACTTTGTTTTTGTGCACACCACTTCCCTTACTTAAAACCCAAACTCCCCAAATTTTTCCAACAAGTTTCCCTCCTGCTAAGATACTCCTCAAATGCCTATCATAAGGTATGAAACATAATTTGGTTTATAGGGAACCATACACATCTATAGTAGCCTATTTGTTCATTGAGCTTAATATTGCCAACTCTGACTAGAAGAGGCTGTCCAAGGTCTTTGGTAGAGAAAAGTCTAGCTATGTTCTTTCCCATAAATTGCTACATGTTCTTTATTTAAACAGGAGATGTTGGGAACTAAGGGTGTAAATCCTCAATTATTTTGTCCTTGCGTGCAAAGATGAATTATTACTGTAGTTTTCTCCCTGTCAGTCTGCACAGTTTTTCCCCCTGGAAATACATGTGACATTTTTTCAGGGAGTGGAGGTTGCACAAAAATACATTTTCTGAGCAAAAAAAAAGTTTCCTATGCAACACACACTGTGTAGAAAATATGTTGTTTGTCCCAAAAATCCATGTGTTTCTATCTTAGTCCAAACTAGAGAAGCTTACTGAATCAATTAGCTTTCCTTAATTTTTACTACCTATTCCACAATTGATTCAATGCTTCTGTTCTAATTGAGGCTAACCAATAAGATTTTGGGTTATGCAGCTGCTGATTCTTGGATTTATGCATAATTATTTGTCACTTTGAGAATTGGATTAGGACTTTGCAGACTCGTGTTCGATTCCCCATTTGGCTATGTAAACTGGGTGATCTTGGGCAAGTCACATTCTCTCAGCCTCAGAGGATGGCAATGGCAAACCCTCTCTGAACAAACATGCCAAGAAAACCCCATAATAGGTTCATCTTAGGAGTTTCATAAATCAGAAATGACTTGAAGGCACAAAACAACAACTTGACACTTCACTGTGCCATTTATTAACTGGGATTGCAGAAGCGGCCACTGTGCATTCTCCATTCTACAAAGAAGGAAGAAGCATACAGATTCACAGATGCACAATGGGTTGCACAATCTCAGTATTCATCAAAATAGTAGAGTAGCACAATCACCATGTAAATATGTGAGAGATGATTTATACTTTACAAACACAAGGTAGGATCTCAGACAATATATTCTTCAGGTTCAGCACACCTTGTCCCTTCTCATTAACACATCCTTTGACGCCATGCTGGCATCCCACCTCTAATTCAAAGATGCCTTCTTGGGAGGTGAGGGGAAGATGGTGAAGTGATGCTTGTGTTCTCCCTCCCAGCATATCTAAAACATAACATGGTTTTTAAGTCTGCTTGGATTGCAGTCAACAAATCAGAAGAAGACTAGAAATGAGGAGGGTAGTGATAAAAGAACTAGACAAGATCCTAAAAAGTAAAGATGTACAATTGAGGAGAAAAGTTAGAATCATACAAGCCATTGTATTTCCTATTACCATGTACAAATGTGAGAGCTGGACGGTGAAGAAAGCAGAGAAGAAGATAAATCAATTCATTTGAGATGTGGTCCTGCAGAAAGAGTTCTGAGGATGCCATGGACAACCAAAAAGTCAAACAAATGGATCCTAGAACAGATCAAGCCAGAAATCTCCCTGGAAGCCAAGATGTCTTCCTTGAGGCTGTCATACTTTGGCCACATCATGAGAAGGCATAACTCAATGGAAAAGACAATGATGCTGGGAAAGGTGGAGGGTAGTATAAAGAGAGGAAGTCTGCATGTTGGATGGATGGACTCTATTAAGGAGGTCATGGGTATGAATCTGCAAGAAATAAGAAGAGCAGTGGAGGATAAGGAGTTTTGGAGATGACTCATCCACAGTAGTAATGGGTTTGGGATCAACTTGAAAGTGGTTAACAACAACAACAACAAATCTAATTAATCTCCCATTCAGTCACACTGTGTGAGAGGCCTGAATGTTGAAGGCAAGCAAAAATGCTTCACAAGCTCATTAATGGAGACACAATTACACCAAGTTTAGAGATGCAGTTCTGAATTGAGTATGAAACCTGTAGACCCTTCACAAATATCTTCTTCTCACCATCTTCTCAATTACTGAAAAGTCTCCTCAGCTCAGCACAAGTTGCCTTGAACTCTCAAGCTCTTTCTGATGTTTCACAGGTTTACCCACACTCTCAACTGACCATGATTGTCAGCCACTTGTCTCTGAATTTCTCTCAGTTGCATTCACCTTCACTAAGAAAATGCTGCCAATCAAAACTCATCTACACCGAATTATGAAGAGTAGCAGGAGCACATTTCCAAAAGCACAGCTCAGTGCTTTAAAATGCCAGTCTTTTATCATGCCATTTCTCCCCTAAAGCAGCTGTTCTGCTGGGCTGAGGACAACTTGACTATACCACAGGAGACAAACTAAAGTACATCCACTGGTAGCCTATGGAGTAATTGGTTGAACTCTGAAAGATAAGTCTTGCAGGATGATCAGTCAGGTGATGGACCAAAGCTACCAATCAACACCGTCATCCACATCTCATCGTTTTGCAGAACAAGGGACAGGACAAAGGAATTCATGGGTTCTGGCAGTCTTCAATGCAAACCTGTCAATTAAAGAGAAACAGTTACTCAGGAGCAATGCATCATCCAAAGAAGAAAAGCAAGCTCTTGTTTGATACAAAAGGCTCTCCCAGGGGGTCAGGAGAGGACATATACAGAACAGAGAAAAATAGAGATCAGCTCACATAAATAGGCCATAAAAAGAGGTTCTAAACGGGGCGTAGCAACAGGAGCCAGGTTTTTAGATGCTGCTTGCAGTGTATTAACAATGACTTTAGTGTTATGCCTGATTAAACTATAAAAGTCTGATGAGCTCTTGCAAGGTTTGCCATTCCTGGGAACCAATGCTATGTAGGGGGCTGGAGTATTACATTTGGAATTGAATGAGAGCGATTAAAAGCCCTGCTCAGCTATGAAGTTCATCAGGCAAACTGCTATTATGGGTGGTAGTGCTTGAGAGAGGGTGTGTGAGTGTGCATTTTTTGAGGGAGGGGGACATTTTTCATAACAATCTGCCTGCTCCAAAATCTTTTGCTCCACTATTTTGCCCTTCTTCCCTTGAATAACTTCAAATCCCACAGATAACTACTTACAGGTTGAATGGTGCCTAGTTGTGGCAGTGGATGAGTATCAGTTTTGTTGGAAACCCTTTTGATGTGAAAAGACTCCTCCCTCTGCCCATAAGGGACAAGAAATACAAGACAAAGACTGGACAATAGGAGGGAGTGTTAAAGACTCTTCTTCACAAAACAAGGGGGATGAGGGTGTTGTGGAGAGCTGAATATCAATGGTTTAGAAGGGAATCAATCAGCCTCCCATCTAAAATTATTGATGATATTAAGAAGAGCATTGTGATGTGTGTGAGTATGTGACAATACTCTTCTCTTCAAATAAACCCAGAGATCCAGCAATGGGGAGACTGGCACTGCCTATGGCACAAATGGGCAAATTCTGTGAGTTCTGACAGACACACTGTGGGGAAAAGTGTGGCTGCTGTGGAGTTGGGCAGGGCTGTATAAAATTGGGACCACCAAGACAACCACAACAGAAAATAAAGACCACGATGACAAGCATTTGGCAGAAAATGGCCACAACTTTATTAACTATACATAACTGAAAGGAGGGTTGGCCCGAAAAGCATAAGGTCCGGATCTGTCATCCACCAACCCACGTTGGTCAATGAACTGAATATGCCTGGACACGACCAGGCATCGGGACGACAGAGGGGTAACCGACCAGGTGCGCGACCGTGCGCCCCTTCGGCTATGCGCCCATGCGCATTTTCCACCCTTGTCACCGGGGGACGCTGAATCGATGTCGCCCCCGCATTGGCGACATCGCTTTCCCTCAGCACCCCTGGGTCCCCAGATGACTCTCGATCCTGTGTTCCGCAGCACAGTGAACCACGCCCACCAGATCCAAGACCTATGCTTCCGCCATGAAGGCCAAGCCCTAGAGAGGGCCGCCTTCCGCCAACCCTCGACCTAAACTAGAGCCCCCCCAAGAGTCCGTGAGACTGGTCCAAGCGTGGGCGGATGTACCCCATGAAGGCCCTGGACCTCCATCTCCCCAGCTTTTTGATAGAGTCCTGAGTCATCCCGCACTGTGCAGCAGAAGTAGCAGCCCCGATGCGGAAAGAGTGGCTGCCGAACTCCATGGCGGGTAAACTAGCTCGTTGCAGGGCCATCTGGAGCACAGACACTAACTGGTACCTAGTGAGAGGAGAGCCATCCTCGTGGGTGAATAGTGGGCCTCTCATGTTCGTGCGGGATGACAGGTATCTACGGAGATTTTTTACAGGGCACAGGCGGTGGCCTCGCAGCTTATATAGGGTGATAGTGGCCCCTTTTCCCAGCTGATCACCCTTAGACATTTGGAGGGTTATGTAAACGGCCTTGGAGGCCAATACCACATCCCCCACCTGTAAGCATCTATTAGACCCGCCCACCTTGGCCAAGGAAACTAGCTCGCTGACCCTGAAAGCCCCAAAGAAAGCCGTGACAAATGCCGTCTGGAAAAGGCTGGCTTCGGCTTTGGAGCGGCAGACATGTTTCAGGTGATTGGAGATGGAGCAGAGGATCTCGAAGCAGATGGGCCTCCTGCCATCAGATCTCCGGGGGGCCGTTCTCCGCCACCCTTCTAGGGCCCTGTGCACCAGGAACGACGAGCAGGGGTCTTGGACGGCGCTCGCCTTAGAGAAGAAGGAGATCCCCGCCAGGTGGACTGACATGGTGCGAGGAGCGATCCCTGTCTCTCGGAGCCACACCAGGAACTGCAAGACTGTCTCAGTCTGGATAGGCCAGTGGGGGCTGAGGCCTGAAGCCCCGAAAAAGGCTTGTAGCTTGGAGATGGCTCCGTCGTAGGTTCGGAGGGTGGCAGGGGCCACCGAAGCCAGGACACCCTGAGTCACAACAAATTTCCAATGTTCCAAAGTTCCCGTGGGAAGGGAGTGGGAGAGGGGTCTGCTCCCGGTGCCAACCGCCAGAACCTGGCCTCCTGAAAACGAGACAAGGCGTCTGCCAAATTATTATCGAGACCAGGCACAAATCGGGCTTTGAAAGTGATGTTCTTATTGAGACAAAGCAGCACAAAAGGGCGTAACAGGAGCATGACCCTTTCAGACTTGCACGTTTGGGTGTTAATGACCCTGACAACCGCCTGGTTGTCGCACCAGAAGGTAACCTCCTTGTTGGCTAACTCGCTACCCCATAAACAAACTGCCACTAGGATGGGAAAGAATTCAAGGAAGGTGAGGTCCCTCAGGATGTCAGTGGTCAAACAGTGTTCAGGCCACCGCTAGGCGCACCAGTGGCCTTGGAAATAGACCCCGAAACCCTGGCTGCCTGCTGCATCAGAATGGATTTGGAGGCCTGGCCCCAGGGCCCAAGGGCGCTGCCAAAGGGAAATCCCGTTAAAGTGATCAAGAAGTCTATTCCACATGAGGAGATCTTGTTTGATACCCTTGGAAAGGCGGATGTGGTGATGAGGGGCACGAACACCTGCCGTGGCCCTAGCAAGCCTGGCACAGAAAGCCCTACCAGGTGAGACCACCCTACAGGCGAAATTGAGGTGGCCAAGGATGGTCTGAATCTCTTTGAGGGTCGCCTTAGGGGCCGACAGGGTGGCCTTGATTAGTGTATGGAGCTTGAGGAGCTTGTCCTCGGGCAATCGGGAAACACCGGCCAAAGAATCGAGCTGTATGCCCAGGAAGGAGAGGGAAGTGGTGGGGCCTTCAGTCTTCTCTGATGCCAAAGGGACCCTTAACTCATCAGTGAGGGCCTGGAAGGTGGCGAGAAGCTTGGCACAGCCAGTGTCACCCACCCTGCCTGTGAAAAGGAAGTCATCCAAGTAGTGGGTGACCAAAGGGGAGGTGGCCCTTCTCTTGACCTCCCACTCGAGAAAGGAGCTGAAGGTCTCGAACGCCGCACAGCTGATGGAGCAGCCCATGGGCATCGCCTTATCGAAATACCATTGGTTTTCGAATCGGAACCCAAGCAGGCAGTGATCATCTGGGTGGACTGGGAGTAGCCGGAAGGCTGACTGGATGTCACACTTAGCCATAAGAGCTCCGCGGCCACATGATCTGATGAGCCTAACTGCATGATCGAATGATGCATAGCGGACCGAGCACAGCTCGGGCGGGATGGCATCGTTGACGGACCTACCTGGTGGGTAGGAGAGGTGGTGAATTAGGCGAAATTCACCGGCAGTCTTTTTGGGCACCACTCCCAGTGGGGAGACTCTGAGGTTAGGGAAGGGTGGGGAGGGGAAGGGGCCTGCCACCCTGCCCGCTTTGATTTCTTTGTCAAGTTTGGCTTTTAGAACCTCAGGCATGTCCCTGGCGGACTTGAGGTTGCGGGCATCAGAAGCCTCCCGGGGGCCCTGGGCAGGAATCCTGAACCCTTGCGAGAAACCATCAGCCAGGAACTTGGCTGACTCCCGGAGGGGGTATCCCTGAAGGAGCTTGATTAGGACGGCCGGGCAGACAGGTGTGGGAGCAAGGGAGTAAGGAGACAGAACAGCCCTGGGGAGCTCATTTTGGACCCCCCAACCCCCCGGTGGTGGTAGTGGGGGGAACATCTCGTTTACCGGAGGCTGCAGGGGTGGGGCGTCCCTGACGAAAGGGCTGGTGGGCACCCGAGGTGCGGGTGCAAGCAAGCTTGGCATGAGGGCCCATGCATATCTCACAGCAGTGGTCATATTTGCACACCGACCTGACACATCTACCTAGATTAAACTCCCAGCAGAGAGGCCTGCGTGAGTCTTTTTTGGACGCCCACCTGGCGTATTTGGGATCTGACTTTCCCTTGATGTGAGGGCCCACCTGAAGAAGCCAGACATTGCTATTGATTTGGTCCCACCTATCCATGCTGCTCTCAGAGGCCCGCTTACGGAAGGCAGCATCATAGGCGATGGCGGCTGCCTCGCCAGCTATAGCTCTGGCTTTGTGAACATTGGACATGTGGTTAACTAGATGCCAAGCCCTGTCTGGGTAAGCCATGGAAACAACCCCTAGGAAAGTGCAAAAACCCTCGGTCCAATTGGAGAAATTGCGCTCCGCTTGGCGCGGCCTACGCTTCTTGTCACCCTTTCTCCGTGATGGGGAGGCGGCCTCCTCTCCCAGGGGCTCTAAAAGGGAGAAAACGTCCACATATTTCCCCTTAAGAATCCGCTTTCTGGTGGACTTGGGAAGGTGAAGGCCTGGATAGGTATCGCCCCTGGCTGGGAGTGGGAAGGGAGGAGCTTGACCGTCGACCCATACCCCCTCTATCCCCTGACGCCTGGACCTGCGTCTGGCAGCCCAGGCCGGCATGCCTGGGATATCAGCACCTGAAACCCAATAGTCCTGTCGTCCCCGTGGTATAGAGGACTCACCACCCCCTCAATTGGCCACTCTGTTGTCGCGCCTTACGGCTCTTCTTGTTGTGCTTCTTTCTTTTGGACCGCTTCTTACGTCCTGAAGATCTGTGGGATGATCTGGAACTGGACGAGGATGTCGAGGATGAAGAGGAGGAGCTAGAACTCGAGGAGCTGCTGCTGGATGAAGAGCTCGATCTAGCGGTGCTGGCTCTCGATGTGTCTTCCCGAGTTCGTCTACGTTGTCTTCCTCGCTCGCGCCGGTCCATCCGCTGCATGAACTCGGAAAGGATGCGAGAAAAACTTGCCATTGCCTGGCCGTCCAAAGCTGGAGGAGGGGGTGAAGTCGTTAATTCTGCTGGCTTACCGGCGGGAGGCTGGGCAGGTGGTGATGGTGATCTTGGTGGACGTTGTGGTGACTTGCGCTGCTGTTCCAGGAAAGCAGTGAGGGCCTGTAGGAGGCTAGTCGCAGTCTGCCCCTCCATAGCAGGTGGAGGGGAGTCAGTCACCGCCACGGCTGGCTCCCCAGCCTGGTGTTGGACAGACGTTTGAGCTGGCAAGGAGGGCTGCTGTGATGAGATACGCTGTTGTTCTAGAAAGGCAGCGAGAATTCTAGTAATATCTGCCGGTGTCTCTGAGTTCGTAGGTTGGGAAGGAGTCGCAGCTGCTGTCTCTGATATCTGTCCCAAGGGCATCGAGTCTGTTTGGGGTGTCTCGTTTGTCCGACCTGACCGAGGGTGGAGGCTGGATGCTGCAAACCCCCCCCCCCCCGGGGCTGTGGTGGGCGCTGATTGCGTGGCTTGGGAGCCAGGTCTGCCCAAGATTTAGGTGCCTGCCCACTTTGGCCCCTGGTCGCTGGACGAGATGGGACTGATTTGATGGCATGCTTGGAAGAGGGCATTATGAGCCTGGCAGCAGCCCCAGTGCCCCACTGAACCAGAGAGGAAGTTATAGTACCTGGCCGAAGTAGAGGTCAGCTGGCAATGGAGAGCCAAGCCCAGGTGATTATCCTTGTGCCACCCCTAAATTAGGAGTGTTGGGGGGGGGGCAAGCGGCTCTGAGGTGTCTGGCACTGCTCCCGCCGCCGCTAGCTCCGCCACTACCACCGCCGCCGCCGCACCCTTATAATGTGGAGCAGGCGGCTCCAAAGTCCTGGCTGCAGCTGCTCTAGGCCCGGTTCCACGAGGGTGGAGGGCGAAGCAGCGCCGGAGAGTTGCAGCCCCCACGCTGCCTCTCCGAGCCAGGAAGATAAAATGGCGCCGGCCACCGGCGATCCTGGGCCTAAGAAGGCCCTCCAGCCAATCAGCGGCGGGGAGCCCCCGAGAGGACCGCCTCCTCGGGCTCCCCGCCAATGGGAGTGGTAGACACCCCTCCCGCGCCAGCCAATGAGGGCCGTTTCCGCTCCCGAGCGATGCTGGGAGCTGTAGTCCAGGAGCGGCGGCCCCCGATGCTTCCGCTCCCAGGGCTCCTGGGAGCTGGAGTCCGCCGCCGTGGGGGCATCCGCAGCCAGGCCGATCAGGCAGGCCGCCCGACACGCGGGCCCGCCTGCGGCCACCCCCGCATGCACCGACACCGGGCGACCGCCCTGAACGGCCCCAGCAACTCGGCCTGCCCGGTAAGTCGGGAGGCCCCATATGTTTGAGATGCCTTGACACATCCCTGCAAGACAGCAACTAGGGGCCAGAGTCAAAAGTGCCACTGTGTGCTGTAAACCAGTGTGGTGTTGTGGTTTGAGCATTGTACTATAGCTCTGGAGACCAGAGTTTGAACCCCCACACAGCCATGGAACGCCACTAGCTGACCTTGGGCAACTCATACTCTCTCAGCCCCAGTAGAAGACAAAGGTAAACTCTCTCTGAACAAATCTTGCCAAGAAAACCTCATGATAGGTTCACCTTAGGGTTGTCATAAGTCAGAAATGGATTGACACAACAACAACAAGAACAAGAAGAAGCCAGAAATAATGGTTGGTGGAGCTGCATATGGTGGACAGCAGTGCCATAGGAATTCCACACCCTATGGGATAAATAAGCATAGTGAGCACAGCAACACAGCAGTGTCCACAGCATCTCCTACATATTGCCAAAGAGGAGGTGTCACATACCAGCAGGATATTCGTTTTTCAGTACCTCATCAGGACTCATTGGTTGGAAGCCTGGAGCAATGCTCCTCTCCACCCCATGGTAGCTATTATATTACACTGATACTATTAGTGGCATCACAACAGCTGGTTATTCTATGTTGTTGTTTGCTATTGTGTGCTTTCTAGTCATTTCTGACTTATGACAACCTTAATGTGAACCTACCATGGGATTTTCTTGGCAAGATTTGTCCAGAGGAAGTTTGCCATTGCCTTCCCCTGAGACTGAGAGCATATCACTTGTCCAAGGTCACCCTGTGGGTTTCATGCCGAGCTGGGAATTGAACCCTAGTCTCCAGAGTTGTAATCCAACACTCAAACCACTACACCACACTGACTCATATTTTTTTCCTATACTTTCTTTCTAAAACAAGGTGCACAGGGATTACACACACAGGAGCATGAATCTGCTTTAAAACAAGGGTCACTGTCTGGGTTTGCTTGTTTTAAAGCAAAAGTACAGAAAAGATGGGTTCTCAGAGCTCTCCGAGGGACAAAAAAATGGGTAGGGCACTACATGTGGCCCATCATCTATATTTAGCCAACACTTTGCCTGTGCCAGTCAGTCAATGCAGCCTTCATAACATGGCTGTTGAAAAAGCATGAAACACAAAGGCAGTCTCTCCATTCTTGGACATTATTTATATAAAGATATGTTCCACAATAGACATAAATAAAGTTAGATGCAATATTTGCCAGTTGTTGGTATTTTTTTTTGGGGGGGGGTTGTTTGTTTGTTTAAGGTATGAACCATGCTTTTTCTTTTAAAAACTAAAACACTAAACTCCTCACTGCAGATCTAGAAATTTAAGGACTGAAGGAAAGTTTCATAGGGGTGACCGAGTTCTTATACTCCCTTTGCTAATAAATGTTTGACCTTGTACTTTCAGAATATTTAACAGCCTAGCATATTCAAAATATATTTGATATAATAAGAAAGTGGGTTGCAGTGCTAATTTTCTTTAGCACCTTTTGATGGTTTTCTCCTTTGGCGTAAATGTAATTGTTAGTCCCAGCTAAAAAAAGATCTATTGAATCAGTGGAACTTTTTTAACCGTTGATTTAGCCATTTGCTCAGTGGGTAAACACTATATGAGATTAATAATGGAGAGTTGGATTTAGGCCTTTGGGTTTAATACTCATAACCACCACCACTACCATGTTTACTATATCTCTTTGGCATCCCCCAATTCAGCTCTTTTCAGTACCAACTCAAGACATTTTGCTTCCCAAAGCAGAGCCTAAAAGATGTGTTTGTGTGTGCAGCACCCTTTAAACACCAGTTCCTGCCTTCTGGTATTTTCCACCTCATTCTTCATTGTGCCTTCTACGACTGATAATTTCATAATGACACAGATGGTCCTGGCTGGTTTACTCCCAGGGGTAGCTTCGGAAAAGTACCTTGGAGTTGTCTACAATTCAAACTTATAGCAGATTGAGCCCATTTTAACTGCCATGGCATCATCATGTGAATTTCTGGGATTCACAGTAGATAAAGTACTTAAAATTGTCAGCTGGTGTATTCACTCCCCTTAGTTTCAGCATTAGATTGATCCATCATCAAATTGTAAGTACTTCCCCAAACTAGATATCTCAGGAGGTGTGGTGGTTGAAATGATATCAACCTATTAAAATTAGGTAGTGTAAATATAGTCTTAATGAACTGAACACAGGAGAGAAATAACCTCTGCTCAGTTATGGATGGAAAATATGAATTCCCTCCCTCTAATTCTCCACTTCATACATAATAATAATAATAATAATAATAATAATAATAATAATAATTTGTTTTATTTATATACTGCTATTCCAAGGATCATAGCGGTGAACAGCAAGTAAGCTAATTAGCAAGTAAGCTAATTTGCCCCCAACAGTCTGGGTACTCATTTTAGCGACCTCAGAAGGATGCAAGCCTGAGTCAAGCTTGGGCCCTTTTGCTGCTCTTGAACTCGCAACCTTGTGGTTTTGAGTGAATGGCTGCAGTACAGGCATTTAACCACTGCGCCACCAGGGCTCCTAGTTTGATGGGAGAACACATGGGACATAACTATATATATATATATATTATATATATATATATATATATATATTATATATATATATAAATGAATTACTTCATATATGTCAAGTCAGAATAATTGCACCATTCTTACGAAAGTATTTCTAAACTGTCTTCACAAGGTCATTTGCTGAGGTTCATGACAGAAATACTATTTGAAGAAGGGGATTCCTGGCTTTTCTTTTTATCTGGCATGGTGCCAGATGCTGGCTGCCATCCCACATCCCTGAGCACTGTGTGATATCCACACAGAGAGATATTATACACCAGCATTACTCAGGCCCATGCAGAATAGCAACGCTGCACAACACTGGCTGGTTCTCATTTCACAATGTACAATACACAACCGATTTGTAAAGTGTGATGTGCAACATAATGCACCATGCACAACTGAAATGTACAACATTACCATACTTCCACTTCCACTCTATTAGCAAGTTCTGTGTGCTAGCTGTAGTGAATTATTCACCCTGCATGTACTTGACTTACACATGCAAATCTAACAGGTTTCTAGTGTTGTGTCCTAAAACAACTGAAAGAATTACATAGTACAGTGGTACCCCGGGTTACGAAAAATAATTCGTTCCGCCGCCGCGTTCGTAACCCGAAATCCTTCGTAAGCCGAAAAAGCCATAGCGCTAATGGGGAAAGCCGCGATTTCGTGCGAGAATAGCGCCGAAAAGCACCAAAAAATTTTTCATAACCCGAAAAAACCTTAGTAACCCGGAACAGTTTTTTCCATTGATTTTTTTTGTATCCCGGGAATTTCGTAAGGCGGTGTTATCCCGGGGTACCACTGTACCCTAATTCATCAATGTTGGAAATGAAATGTGCCTCAGTAATCCTCTACCTGATCAGACCTCCTCTTTCATTTCACTGGAAGAGGAAGATCCTTGTGTCCTCAAGTTAACTTTAGTGCAGCACTGTGAGTTTATCTAATCTTGAAATAACGAAAAATCCTTCCTCTTCTCTGATCCCAGTTTTAAAACCTGGCCAACACACATTAAGTTCAAAGAAAACTGCTACAATTTAGCTAGTTTCATGCCACTAAATAACCACCATACTTCTAGAACCATTGTCTCTTTGCATCAACAGCATCTGGCAAACAAGCATTGATATATTGTAATGTTTTCAGGACCTTATGGTGATCAATCTTAGAGCTCAGCAGCAGGTGTTGTGTGTGGAAAGGAAGGGGCTCTTATCATTACCACTCTTCTTTCTTTCACCCACTTGAGAGTCATCATATCAATTCAATCATTGATGTGTGTTTAAATTATTGGTTGTCACCACCCCTAACATCTTACTGAGCTTTGGCAGGAGAGTGACACAAGTTATTCCAATAAAATCAACTGAAGAGGAAGGCTGAAATCCCGTTAGTGACATATGTTTAAGTCAATGACTTATACACAAGTCCAATTTACACCTGTTTATGTCTTTCTTTAATCATTTCAGATACAGGAATTACACAATTTCCATGGTCATTTAGCTGGTGAAGAGCAAGCAACATTAGAGAAGCATCTGGTTATGAGCCGATAGCCAGACTCATAACAAGAAAGACATCCTCTGATACCTACTGGGGGTCCTCAGAAGAGCCACAGGATGTTATCATTCTGTGTCTGTCTATAGGCACATAGCCAGATTCTTCTCTGGTGAGCCCCACTCTCTCCTGGTCACTAAGTGGCCACAGGAGGTGGTTGGTCCTGAAGGAGAGGAGTGGGAAGAAATATTATTTCTGCCAGAGTAGAACTTTAATACATTTCCAAATGCAAGATTTTACCCAGTGACTATCTCCCACCCTAACACTCTCCTGTTCAGCCATCCTTAACTAATTGCAAGAGATGTACAAGATGAGAGAGATCCACAGTGCAGAGGCCTAAATCAAAGATTGCTTCAAATTACAATATTTCCACTCAGCTAGGGTTGCCAGCTTGGATTTGGGACAAAGCTGCTTTAATCCTGAATGGATCATGGAGCAGGAAAAGGTATGATAAAACTGGCAAACCGGCTGAAGTTACCTGTCCCCTCTTGCCTTAGAATCGTAGAGTTAGAAGAGGCCACAAGGGCCATCCAGTCCAAACCCCTGCCATGCAGGAAATCTCAATCAAAGCAAATCTCAATCTTCTCCAAAGAAGAAGACTCCACAAACTCCCTTACTGTCAGGAAGTTCCTCCTAATGTTTAGGCAGAATCTCTTTTGCTGTAGCTTGCATCCATTGTTCTGGGTCCTGTTCTCTGGAGCAGCAGAAAACAAGCTTGCTCCCTCAATATGGTATCCCTTCAAATATTTAAATAGGGCTATCATATGACCTCTTAACCTTCTTTTCTCCAGGCTAAACAGCCGCAACTCCCTAAGTCATTCCTCATAGGACATGGTTACCAGGCCCTTCACCATTTTAGTTGCCCTCCTTTGGACACGCTCCAGTTTCTCAATGTCCTTCTTGAATTGTGGTGCCCAGAACTGGACACAATATTCCAGGTGGGGCCTGACCAAGGCAGAGTACAGTGGCACTATTACTTCCCTTGATCTAGGCACTATACTTTTATTGATGCAGCGTAAAATTGCATTGGCCTTTTTAGCTGCCACATCACACTGTTCACTCATGTTCAACTTGTGGTCTACTTGGACTCCAAGATCCCTTTCACATGTAGCAAGGTGTCCCTCATCCTATATCTGTGCATTTAATTTTTTCTCCCTAAGTGCAGTACCTTACCTTTCTCTGTGTTGAATTTCATTTTGTTAGCTTTGGCCCAGCTTTCTAGTCTATTCAGATCATTTTGAATTTTGATCCTGTCCTCTGGTGTATTAGCTATTCCTCCTAATTTGGTGTCATCTGCAGATTTGATCAGTATGCCTCCAATTTTGCCCTCCAAGTCATTGATAAAGATGTTGAATAGCAGTGGGCCCAAGATAGAGCCCTGTGGGACCCCACTGGTCACTTCTCTCCAGGATGAAAAGGAGCCATTGTTGGGTTCAGCCAGTCAACCAATTACAAATCCATGTAAGAGTTACCTTTTCTAGCCCACATTTTACAAGCTTGTTTGCAAGAATGTCATGGGGAACTTTGTCAAAAGCCTTACTGAAATCAAGATATACTATATCCACAGCATTCCCTTCATCTACCAAGCTGGTAATTTTATCAAAGAAAGAGATTAGGTTTGTCTGGCATGACTTGTTTCTCTGAAACCCGTGTTGACTTTTTGTGATTATGGCATTGCCTTCTAGATGTTCACAGACTCTCTGTTTAATGATCTGCTCCAGAATCTTTCCTGGTATTGATGTCAGACTAACTTTTACTAGACGATAATTGTTGGGATCCTCTCTTTCCCCCTTTTTGAAGATGGGGACAACGTTTGCCCTCCTCCAGTCTGCTGGGACTTCTCCTGTTCTCCTGGAGTTTTCAAAGATTATTGCCAATGGCTCCGATATTCCATTTGCCAGTTCTTTTAGTACCCTTGGATGTAGTTCATCTGGTCCTGAAGACTTAAATTCATTTAGATTAACAAGGTATTCCTGTACTATCTCTTCAATTATTCTGTGCTGAAATTCCCCTATTCTGTCCTCTGCTCCATTTTCCTCAGGTTGAGCACTCTTTTCCTTTTCTGAGAACACTGAGGCAAAGAAGGTGTTGAGTAATCCTGCTTTTTCTCTGTCCCCTGTTAGCATTTTGCCATCTTCTCCATTCAGTGGCCCTACCATTTCCTTTTTCTTCCTTTTGCTGCGGACATATCCAAAAAAGCCCTTTTTATTGTTTTTAACCTCTCTAGCAACCCTGAGTTCATTCTGCGCTTTAGCTTTTCTGACTTTACCCCTACACATGCCTGCTATTTCTTTGAATTCCTTTTCTGTGATTTCCCCATTTTTCCATTTCTTATACATGTTCTGTTTCAAACTTAGCTCAGTTGAAAGTTCCTTAGTTATCCATCCTGGTTTCTTGAGATACCTCCCATTTTTCTTTCTCAATGGAACTGTTTGAAATTGTGCCTTCAATATCTCCCTTTTGAGAAACTCCCATCCGTCCTGAACTCCCGTCTCTTTTAGTATTTCTGATAATGGGATCACCCTCAATACTTCTCTAAGGCACTTACAGAGCGCCCAAACAGGGCACTCTGCCGGCGCCCGTGTTTGCTGCACGAGGGAGCCGCAGTGGACAAACCGTGCGGCTCCCCGGGACAACAAAAAGAACCCACAAAAAGCAGGTTCTTCTTGAGGCACAGTTGTGATGCCGCAAGATGCCAATGGCGCACTTGCGACATCACAACCACTAAGCATCCATCACGTCAAAATGGCAGTGCCCATGTGTATAGGGCGCCACCATTTTGACATCCCCAGGCCTGATTGGACACTGTGTCCTCGGTCAACCCCTAGTATGTACTGGGGGCGGAGCAAAGGCCCATCTGTAACGGGCCTCAGTTTACTGAAATCCGCTCTCCTAAAGTCTAGAATGCGTGTCTGGCTTCTCCTTTCCACTGTGTAACAAACTCCAGGAGAACGTGGTCACTTCCACCTAATGATCCCACCACTTGTACCCCATTAACTAAGTCATCCTTGTTGGTTAGGATCAGATCTAAAATAGCTGTCCCCCTTGTTGCCTCTTCCACCTTTTGGACCATGAAATTGTCTTCCAGGCAAGTGAGGAATTTGCTAGACCTTGAGGATTTGGCTGAGTTTGAAGTCCAGCAAATATCAGGATAGTTGAAATCACCCATCACTACTACATCACTCCTTTCTGAGTGTGTAGTCATCTGTTCTAAAAAGGCATCATCCAATTCCTCCCTCTGATTTGGGGGTCTGTAGTAGACTCCCACAATAGCGTCCTTGTTGTTTCCTTCCCCTTTAATTTTTATCCAGATGCTCTCCACTTGGCTTCCAGTATTGATGTCCTGGATCTCTTCACTGGTGTAAATGTCCCTGACATATAGTGGTATTCCTCCTCCTTTCTTCTTTTCTCTTGAAAAGATTATATCCCTCTATTTCTGCATTCCAATCATGAGACTCATCCTGCCAGGTTTCAGTGATGCCTATTATATCATATTTGCCTTCCAAACTTCAACTTTCAGACAACAACCATCTTCTCCTAAAATCAATCTTGTCTCCATGTTGGAGAGAGGGCGAGGAACAGAGAGAAATGCCTAGCTCTTCCTTTGTCACCAGTATCTCTGCATCCCCTTCCATGCTCTCCACTGGAGAAGCAATAGCTCTATTGGCAGGGGGCAGCTGAAAGTTGGCGTTTGGAAGGTGAGAGTGGACAGGTACCTTTGTCCTGCTCAATAGAGTTTTACTGTAATTAGTCTTGTTCCGCAATTTCTCCAGAATTAAAGTTTTTTAAAAACCCATCCTATAGCCAACCTGGCTATAAATAACCATTTACCAAGTTGTCAATCTCCAAGTGCATAGTAATATAGGATTGTCACTGTCAGATGCAATGAAGTAGTGGCTGGTTTATTGTTTTGTTTTTTTGTCAGAAAGGTTTTTTAAAAATGTAAACTACTTGTGCTATAGTCTATTGAACATTCTATTCTGATATTTTACTTTGACCAGTTTTTGCAATAAACACCCCTAGGGTTTTTTTAATTAAAAAAAACAGTGTGTAAAAATGTGAATATTAAAGAAAGTGCACACACAAAACCATATATTGCAAGAAATTATTAACAAAATGCACTGTATCCATGGAAAATTGCTTATATACCTTAAACAAATCAATACATTGATAAGTGAATTAAGGAAAAATGGTTTAAAAATCTATGTAATTAAGAATTCAACATGTTAAAAATGCATGGAATCAGGCCAGACCAAAGTTAAGGTTGGGTTGGGAGGCTCCTTTATAAAAGTAGTGGGGCATTTTTGTCTGATACAGAGTAACTGTATCATTTCAAGGTTATAGAAGTGAAGTTATACATACAGTGCCATTATGCATATAGAGGCACATTTACATAAGATATCCATGAATGTGCATTCAGTTGTGCATTCAGGCATGCACTGAGTTGCCAGAAATTAATATTCAGCACAGAGTTTGCATAGCACTATGAGTGTGTAACTCAATATGCAGAGATTTTTGTTATGCAAACCAATGTAGGATCTCAGCTATTACTTATTTGTGTATGTATTTTGAATAACCATGTGATGCCCTTCATTCCACCTGGATTTCAGAACAGTGTGCAACCTGGATAAATGTATCCAGTATTTTTGCAACTGTAAATCTCATATTCCAGTTTGCTTATGGAAAATACAGCTTCCAAAACTATGCCAAAATTTATTCTGGGGCTGACTCTACCACTAGGGAGGGGCAAAGGGGGAGGGAAAGTGATGACATGTTGGAGGGAAAACAGGACATTGCCTCTACAATAATAATGCTGCCACACCAAATGGAATTTTCCATCCCTACGTTTCTAGCCTGGCAGAATGTGAGGCACTGTAAATTGTACACCCTTTTGGAACTCGGCCTTCTTGCTGTGTGCCTTCAAGTTGTTTTTTACGTATGACATCCCTAAGGCAAACCTATTATAGGGTTTTCTTGTTAAGATTTGTATAGAGAGAATTGTCATTGCCTTCTTCTGAGACTGAAACAGTGATTGCTGTCACACCGCAGTGGGGATTCAGAACCTGCTGTCCCAGGGTCCTAGTGCAACACTCAAACCATTACAACACTATTTCCTGCCACTATTTTTGGATGCTTAAACTGTATTTCTAAATGTTCAACTGAAATTTTAAGTTACAACCATGCTAGAAATTGGTGGAGTAGAGGAAAATCTCATAGAATTCCATGGGGCTGAATTTTTACTTAGGGGCAATGCCCTCACCCCACCTCATATATTGATATAAATATATATAGATATACACACACACACCTGGCCTGTGCTGCTAACCTAGCCTGCTGACTCCAATGGGGTTGGAGGACATTTGCTGCATCTGCACTGCAGAAATAATGCAGTTTGGCACAGCTTTAACTGCCATGACTCAATGTTATGGAATTCTGGGGTTTGTAGTTTTGAGAGATGTTTAGCTTTCTCTGTCAGAGGGTAAATTACAAAACCCAGGATTCCATAGCATTGAGCCACAGCAGTTAAACTGGTATCCAAGTGCATCATTTCTGCAGTGCAGATGTAGCAAATGTTCCATAACCAGGACTGACATTAAATTGAACTGCCATTCTGGTCAACATTATCATATGGAATGGCAGTGGAAGTGTCTTGTTATCTATCTCTGGCAGCAATATATCTCAGATTAGTTTTTATTTGTCCTTTCATTTGTGAAGGTCAGCCAATAAAGTTTTGGCAACAAAACTTAAAAAAAAAACACATTTGAACGGATGGATAACTGTCTTCATTGTCTTTGCAAGGGACACTCAACAAACAGCACTGGTTAGTACCATTAGGAAGGACATTTTTCACTCTAGCATTCTGGACAGTTTTCAGCTATATACCCTTGGAGCCAATGGACAAAAACAGTCAAGGTCAGCCCATGGGATGCATGTCCATGAAGTCAAAGATGGATATTCTTTTAATGTTCTTCCAGAGGTCTTCTTTGGAATATCAACTACTTCTTCCTTTCACTTGGGATTCTCCATATGTTTCTGTCCAAAGCAAGGACACTTGGAAGTCATTTCAATCTTCTATTCATATGCCTTGTGCTACAGAGACTCCGCTATGTTGTTGTTGTTTCCTGGAGCTCCTATTCCATAAGGGGTTATGCAGCTCTTGGCACAAGAGGAGGAGAGTAAATTGAGTTATTTCTTTAGATTATGTGTCAGAGAAGTTTTTCCTGCTCATTTCCCCTCACTGCCAAAGAGGATATATCGTATTATGTTTTTATCAACAAAATCTTGCTTATCTTAAGTTTTCAAGTGATTTATGACATACAATTTAGAGAGGAAGATGAAAAGTTTTTATGGACCAAATGTAAGTTTAGGGCTATAAGATGTTTATTTTCAAAGGTCTATACCAAAGAGTATGACACCTCATGAGCTCCACAGCTTTTCATATTTTAAGTGCTCACTGGTCAAATTAATACACTATATTACACGAGAAATTCTCCATCTGCAAGAGAGAAAATTAAACTATTTGTCATTTATTGCAGCTCTCAGCTTCCATCCCAAGAATGTACAACTGGCAAAATATGCCATCTTCTTCAGCACCTTGCTTCAAGCACTGGCAGGTAACTCGATTCTGAGACTTTTTAAAAGTACTCAGAGAACACATTTCTGAAATAAAAGATACTTAGAACTGACACTTTCTTACTCAAGGCTGTATTTCTACAGCCCTAAATTGTAGAGGATGTGAAGCATAGCTGCAGTGTTTCCCTAATTCCCTTTTAATTTTCTCTATCTCTCTTACCAAACGAGTGTCAAAAATTAAAATGAAACTCCAATTAGGAGATGAATTGTAACAATGATGTGGTTCTTAGCATCAGACAAAGCTTGTGAATAGTCAGATGACTGGCAACTCAGCAATATTCTCCTTACTTTCAGCTGTCTTTGTGTTATAAGGCAGACAGATACGCATACAAAACAGTTATCTCTCTTTTTTTAGATTGGTCTAAAGAAGCTCAAGTTCTTGTGAGATATTCTTTGGGTTTTGCTAATTATTATTATTATTATTATTATTATTATTATTATTATTATTTCTATTTCACCTTTTCCCGACAGGGAATCAAGTCAGATTACAACAGGTATTAAAACATCAGTTTTAAAATTACAATCATGATTAAAAGAAATAACATATCCCAACCCTCCCCCCAATAAAAACCAATTTAAAGAGATTAAACAATATAAGTGTTAAAAAAGGAAAACATTCCTGTTAAAGGTTGGGTAAAATTGAAAATGAGATTCAGTTTTGGTTGGGGGGAGAAAGGTGTGCTTTTTACTGGGGAAGGAAGTGGAGGTAATTGTCCTGGACTGCAGCCAGCACACACAAACAACACCAATAAGAATGGCTTCGCAAGGCAACTAGCAAAGCAACTGGAAGCAGTCCACAAACCTTGCAAGGAGTGAGCGTTAGAGAGCAATCCAAAAGCCAAAGCCAAAGTCAGGAGAACAGAAGTCAGAGTAGTCAGTCCAGGTCAGGGCAGCCAGAAGGTAGCAAGAGTCCAATTCATTCCAAGGTCCAAAAGTCAAGGCAACAAGGAGTCAGGATACAAAAAGAAAGTGCCGGCAATAATCACACCAAAAGATTATGCAATAAACTCTAGCATTGAATTGGTGTCTCCCTGCTTCTTAAGTAGGAGATTCCCTCCTCAGCTGAGGCTTGTTTGCCAGTTGTCTCTCAGCAATCCTCCTGGACCTGCATCTGCCAACACTCTCAGCCCTGCATTGTTTAAAGGAGGGAACCTCCAGGCCTGGTTCCTCCCTAGAGTCACCACTAGGCTGCTGTGCCACCAGAGGAATCCCATCAGCACTAGGACCTGGCTGAGCCTCCTTCTTTGGGGCTGGGAGATCAGGGCTGGATTCTGGCAGAGCAGGATTAGCACCTGGTGTAGCCTCAATTAGCTCTTGCACTGGAGCAGTATGAGCACCTGGTGTAGCCTCAATTAGCTCTTGCTCTGGAGGAGCCCCATCCTCCTCCTCATCCTCCAAGACCTGCTCTTGACTGGCCATGACAGTAATAATATCGAAACTATCAGCTGTTAGTTGTTAGACCTGTATCAACCTATTCCATGAGGTGCTGTTGGTAGTGACTTCTTGAATCTGCACTGGGGCTCTTCCAAACATTTTATTTTATTTTATTTTATTTAAAACTGGACTCTGATTTGCAGAGTTGATACTATGCCAGCATGGTATAGTGGTTTGAGCACTGGACTATGACTCTGGATACCAGGACTCAAATAGCTGTTCAGTCATGAAAACTCACTGGGTGACCTTAGGCAAGTCAAACACTGTCAGACCCAAAGAAACCCATGACAGGGTCACTATAAGTCAGAAATGGCTTGAGGGCACCCAACATGGTTTGATGGGAAATTTTTCTCCTTTGATTTAAAAAAAATTAAAAAGACGACAATATTGGCTGTATTCAGTACTGCAGTTATGAGTGCATAACCTAGAATTAAACATCTGTGACTGATTCATATTTATGAACACTATGTAGCCACAATCATGGCACTATTGCCATGACTGGAAATTCACTCCCGTACTTATTCTACCAGGCAGCAGCCACACTGAATTACGGAAATCAGGGTGCAAGAGAATAATGTTTCCACTCCATCCACCCCGTGTCCAGGTGGCAAGCATGTGACAACCAGAAACTGCATGTCCTCATAGTAACCATTTCTACTTTAGGTTTCCTGGAAATTTGAGAGAGAAGAAAAGTAAGAATTAACCCAGTCAAAGGTTTCCCTTTTGTCCAAATTTGGTGGTTAATGGGTAGAGACAAAGCTCTGTCTGAAGTTTAGACCTTTGCCTCTCCAGTTAACATAAAAAGAAAAGATGTCTGCTTGAGATTTTGGAGGGTTGCTATGGGCTAAAATAAGCAAATCTGGGCTAAATGAGTAAACAGTTTCCTAGTCCAGTATTAGGCACTATCCAGTGTTCTCAGGAGAGCTAATTTAAATCCTTCCCAAACAGTTTAATAAAGATCAGAAAGTGGCTATAAAGTCTCACTAAAGTAGACCTATGCTGAAGAAAACAAATCTGTTTAAACATAGAAAATGCTGTAAGTACTTAGTGATTTCAGGTTGTAATAAATAAATAAATAAATAAATAAATAAATAATGAGGTCATTCAGACTACATTTTACCCCAGTTGCCAAACCGGTTTAAAAGTTGGAAGTTCTCACTCGCGCCGATTTTTTCACTACCCGATCAGGGACTTCCACACCAGATCCAGGGCAAATGCCCTTTAGCACGATGTTTCTGAAAGTGGACTATTTACCCTTTCTTTCCGGAAAACAGAGCTGCGCCTTCTGCCGGGCGGTCTCCTCCCGGGGTGTCGGAGGTGCGCATCTGCACACCGCCCCGGGAGTGCCGCCCATGGACTGAGGAGCACCGCGGTGGGACTCTTTTGGACGCTTGCTGGCTTTGGCGTTTGGTGGCCAGAAAGCGAGAGGGGCCTTTAAGAGACACCTAGGGGGAAGCCAGGGAGGAGCCCGCCAGGTGAGAGCGGCGGGTATAAAGCCGGGCAACTGGACCCTCTCTGACACGCCCCCTTCTGCCTCCTCGCCGGACCACCGTCGCCGCCAGAACTGCGCCTTCTGCCGGGCGGCCTCCTCCCGGGGTGTCAGAGGTGCGCATTTGCGCACCGCCCCGGGAGTGCCGCCCACGGACTGAGGAGCCCTTAGAGCAGAGGATGCCTGGGGTGGCTAACCTCTGCTCTTTATATTGTCACAGAGGGGTGGGGGGGAGGTTATGGATGTGGGGGATGCATGGGCTAGGGAGGAAAGGGATAACATCGTTACGAGCGGAGCTCCCATTGAGGTAGTGTGGGGCAGGGGGAGGTATGGCGGTGGGAGAAGGGACTTGCGTTTCAGGGGAAGGAGAGATCGATGCATCATATCTATCTCCCCTTCCTGTCCCCCTCCCAACCAAAGGAACCTGAGGGTCGCTCCAACCGTGCCACAAACCCTGTCGCTGCTCCTGTGCAATGCCAGGTCGATCAACAACAAGACCCACATCCTCCACGACCTGGTGGAGGACAGTAATTGCGACCTGGCTTGCATTACCGAGACCTGGCTTGGGCCTGAAGGTGATGCTGTGTGGGCTCAGGCCCTGCCTGCCGGGTTCTCGGTGAAGGACCAGCCCAGGTTAGGTGGGCGGGGGGGTGTGGCCTTGATACATAGGAACACCGTGTCCCTCACCAGGAACCACATCTGACAGACGTCCTATATTGAGTGTATTTACCTGACCCTAAAGGCTAGGGACAGTCTAGGGATTCTGTTAGTGTATCGGCCACCCCGTGTGCTAGCGGACTCCCTTAACGAGCTGACACAGCTGGTCGCTGAACTGATGTTGGAGATGCCCAGGCTTCTTGTCCTGGGTGACTTCAACATCTCCCTCACGGCCAGCTATGTTCCACCCAGTGCAGCTCGGGAATTCATGGAAACCATGGCGGCCATGGGCCTGTCCCAGCTGATACAGGGTCCTACGCATTGTGCGGGTAATACTCTCGATTTGGTCTTCTGTTCGGATGCGGAAAATCCGTGGGCGGAAATAACCAATATTTCCCCCCTGTCATGGACGGATCATTTCCTGGTGGAGGCTAAAATCAAGGTCTCTACCCAGATCCCCCCGGGGGTGGCAGACCTGTTAGGATGGTCCACCCTCGAAGTCTGATGGAACCCAAAAGGTTCCAGGAAGCCTTAGAGGGGCTCATGGTTGGAAGCGACGGCGACTCTGTTGATGCCCTCACCGGTATTTGGAATACCGGCCTTTCAAGGGCTATACACAGTATCGCTCCCAAGCGCCCTCTCAGCCTGCTTCTAAGCGTAAGCCCTGGTATACGGAAGATCTCCGGGCAAGGAAGCGGGAACTGAGACGGCTAGAGTACCGTTGGCGGAAACACCTTTGCTTAGACGACAAGGCTCTCCTAGACCAACTGTTAGAGGACTACGGAGAGGCGATACGAGCA
This sequence comes from Sceloporus undulatus, assembly GCF_019175285.1. Classification (NCBI taxonomy): domain Eukaryota; kingdom Metazoa; phylum Chordata; class Lepidosauria; order Squamata; family Phrynosomatidae; genus Sceloporus; species Sceloporus undulatus. The sequence continues at coordinate 15,958,706 of NC_056524.1, forward strand.
GCAAAGAACTCGTTCTATGGTGCTCGTGTCACGACCGCGGAGTCGCTTCCAGCAGAGTTGTTCAGGGTGGTCAGGGAGCTAACTCAGCTCCCTCCTGCCCTGAACCAGATACTTGAACCTTCTAAGGCCTGCTGTGACAAATTTAACGACTTTTTCGTGGATAAAACCTCTCGGATAAGCGAAGGTCTTAACGCCAACATTCAGGCAGAACCTAGGGTAGAGGCATCCAGAGCCTCCGTGGACTTTATTAAACTGGATCAGTTTGAGTTGGTGAGTACCGATGATGTGGACAAGATCCTCGGAAGTGTTCGGAAGACAACCTGCTCTCTCGATCCCTGTCCCTCATGGTTAGCGGCCCAGGGGGGACCGGCAGTAACTTTATTGTTACGTCGGATTATAAATACATCTTTGAGGGATGGGCAATTTCCATCTGAACTAAAATTGGCCATTGTAAAACCTTTATTAAAAAAGCCCTCCCTCGACCCCCTGGTACATAACAATTATCGGCCAGTCTCGCTGCTGCCATTCTTGGGTAAGGTGATCGAGAGGGCGGTTGCAATCCAGCTTCAGGTGGTCTTGGATGAAACGGATTATCTAGACTCATTTCAAGCTGGCTTCCGGGCGGGTTACGGGGTTGAGACGGCCATGGTCGCCTTGGTCGATGATCTCCGTCTGGGCATCGACAGGGGAAGCGTGTCCCTGCTGGTGCTCTTGGACATCTCAGCGGCTTTCGATACCATCGATCATGGTATCCTTCTGGGGCGCCTGGCAGAGGTGGTAATCGGGGGCACTGTGCTCCAGTGGTTCCGGTCCTACCTCTCCGGGAGGTCCCAGATGGCGCAGCTGGGAGATGTGTGCTCCAATGAGCGGGCCCTGACAACTGGGGTCCCTCAGGGAGCCATTCTGTCTCCCATGCTTTTTAACATTTACATGAAACCGCTGGGAGAGATCATCCGGAGACATGGGGCGCGGGGTTATCAGTACGCTGATGACACCCAAATCATTTTCTCTATGTCTCCGACTGATGCAGTGACTGAGGACGGCGTCTCTCCTCTCGTGGCCTGTCTAGAGTCAGTAATGGGCTGGATGAGGGAAAACCGACTCAAGCTGAATCCAGAGAAAACGGAGGTACTTGTGATAGGTTCCCCTGGTCCAGGAATGGCGGTGGTTCCACCTGTCCTGAATGGGGTCACGCTCCCTGTGAAGGACTCCGTGCGCAGTCTGGGGGTGCTTCTTGACTCGTCGCTTCACCTGACTGCTCAGGTGAATGCGACGGTCAAGAGCACCTGTTATCAGCTTCGGCTTATTCGCCAGCTGCGCCCATACCTGGCCCAGAGGGACCTTGAAACTGTAGTACACGCTCTGGTAACCTCGAGATTGGATTTCTGCAACGTACTCTACATGGGGCAACCCTTATACCAAACCCGGAAGCTACAAATGGTGCAGAATATGGCAGCCAGGTTGGTCACTGGCATCTCCAGGGCCAGCCATATAACACCGGTGTTGAAAGATCTTCACTGGCTGCCTATTCGCTTCCGGGCCCAATATAAGGCGTTGGTGATCACCTATAAAGCCCTAAATGGCTTGGGCCCAGGATACCTGAAGGACCGCCTCTCCCCGTATATTCCGTCCCGCACCCTCAGAACATCTGGGCAGCAATTACTGAAGGTGCCTGGGGCCAGGCTCACCTCCACCACGAGGAGGACATTCTCCATCGCCGCCCCAGCCCTTTGGAACATGCTGCCCACTGAGCTCCGCTCGGCTACCTCCCTGGCCCAATTCAGAAAGGATCTAAAGACCTTTCTATTCCAGCAGGCATTCCCCGCTTAAAATCCTGTGGGCCTCCCTCCTCTCCTGTGGCAAAGAGGATGGGCTAATGGGGGCTTTTAATCTGTTTAATTTTTTTTGTATAATGTATATGTAATTTTTGATTTTATTATTGTATTGTATGAATTGTTTTATTATTGCTGTAAGCCGCCCTGATCTTGGGAAGGAGCGGGATACAAATAAAAAGTTTATTTATTATTATTATTTATTCTTCCCTGCTGCCAGTAAATATGAACTCAGCCCCAGTCATGATCAGGTTCAGGGAGGGATTTAGATGAGAGGGCGGGCAGTGGGAGGATCATGCCTCCCCTCTCCCACCAGCTTTTTGCAAGTGGCTTTTTCCCTTTTTTTGTAATTTTATTGACAGATTATGCACATGCTTGTGCTACAGATGGGTACATATGGATAGAATGTGTATGCTTGTGTTACATTTCCCTTTCCTTTGCTTGCTGCCACCCCCTCCCCAATGTTGCTACTCTCATTGCGGCAGGCAGCAGGGGGGTACCTCTTCTGTCTTCTTGCCCCTCTCCTCCTCTTCCCTGTCGTCACTGCTGCGGCTCTTCCCTCAGCTTCTCTGCCTTCCTCCCTCCCTTTTATCTCCCTCTCACCCTCCTGCTGTTGCTTGCCCTCCTTTTTTCCTCCTCTACTTTCTCTTCTACGCTCTTCCTTATCCTCCTTCTCCTCCTCCTCTGCCAACGCCCCCACGGGGTCTTTCTCCTTCTCCTTCTCCTCCTCCTCCTGACCTCCTCCTGCTGCTGCTCTTCTTCCTTCTCTTCCTTATCCTGTTCCTCTTTTTCCTCCTCTCCCCACATCTTCTCCTCGTTCCTCCTCTTTCGCCTCCTTTTACCCCCCTCCATTGCCCTGCTGCTGCTCGTCATCCTCCTCCTCCTCCTCCTCCTTTTCCTTCTTTTCCTCCTTCTCTTTTGCCCTCCACTGTCCTGCTGCTGCTCACCCTCCTTTTTAGCTTCTTCATCCATTCCTCTTTCCCTCTCTTCCTCCTCTCCCTGCTTCCTCCACGCTTGCAGCCGAGGGAGAGGAAGAGCAGAGTAGAGGAGGAGGAGGAGGAAGGAAAAGGAGGCCAAGCGGCAGCAGCACGACCAAGTGGGGAAAGGGAGCAAGAGGAATGCACAGGAGGCAGGATGGGCTGGGAGTGATCCCCAGGGAGCCAAAGAGCAGCAGGCTTGCCTAACCCTTGGCCTCCAAGGCAGGCAGGCAGGTAAGTGGGCAAGGCAAGCCAGGAGGGGGCCCTCAGCCACTCAGCCAGCCGGCTCTCCATCCCTCCAGAGAGGCCAAGGGCTGGGCAGAGCAGAGCTGAGCAGAAGGTGGTGGGTGCTTAGGCCTGATCCAGGCGGAGGGCACGGCCTCCTTCCGTGCCTCCCTCTGTCCCTTTGCCACCTCCTGGTCTCTGATGGGTGGCCATGTGCTGCAGGGCCAAGGAGGAGGATAGCAGACAGCGGCGGCAGGAGCAGCCATGGAGCGCCGCTGACTGAAAGGCCCTCCTACCCTCCGGAGCAGGAGCCAGGCAGTGGCAAGTGGGGGCAGGCACCTGTATCCTGCAGGAGCTGCCTGCCTTCCTGGTTCCTCCACTTCTGCTGGCCTCCCAAAGTCCCCTGCGAACAAGTTGACAGAACATGCACACACTGCCGCCAGTTTTTTAAAAACAGGAGGGGGGGAAAGGCCCCATTCGGTTGGCCAATGGCTGTAGGATACGTCACCTTTGACAAAAGCGGAAGTGAACTTGATTGACAGCAAAGGAGGCTTCATTTTAAATCGGTACCGCAAATGTGAACTTCAGAGGGGTAAATTGCCCTGATCGAGGTAAAAGATAGTAGGCACTTGTTTCCAAGTAGATTCAAGAGGGGGGTACCCAGATCTTCCCAGCTCTATCCAGGGCAAATGGGCAAGTGGGAATGGGGCCAATAATTTATTTGTATCTTGCCCAATCAACGAGGAATCCGGACAGCTAACAACAGTGGAAGTACAATAAAAATACAATAAAACAAACAAACTAATCCCTTCCCAGCCCCCCAGCCATATAAAACAGACAATAAGCAATATCAATACAGCGGCAATCAATAGGAAAACATAAGAATGTTACAAGTCAAACAAGGTTCATAGAAAATCCTTTCTCCAACCCCTCAGCACAGGTCCACATCAAAAAAATATTTAACATAACATAATACCTGATAGAAAAAAATATATATAAAAATAGCAATTACAATATGTCAAAAGCATGATCCATATAAACATAATAAACATTGAAACTACAATTTATCACAGTTAATAAAAAACAACGTTCAATTAAACAAAGGTTAAATTAAACATGTACAAAATATTGTGAATCATGTTCTCTAAAATAGTGCTTTACATCACTTGGAAACAGTGCTTGCTCCATATTGGGGAGCTTATATGAGTGTCATAGCCTTTTGTTGTTCAATTGTTGCATGTTTTTGTAAGAATCCTGTATAAAATTTGTTTAATTGCTTATTTTTGGTGGACCCTGAGCTTCCAAGCATCACTTTAAAAAAGAAGACAACTCACTCATAAACCCTATAAGATTAATTTTTCTCCCACAGTAGGAAATTAAAAGTTGCATCATAATCATTTTGCCAGTTTGCATTATTTTTCTTGTACTACTAATCTTCTATCACTCTTGCCTAAAAAAATGTCTGTGTTTCCTCCTGTTTCTTTGGATGAACTTTCTACACTGCTGAACTCTTCCAAACTTGCAACTTGTTCTCTTGATCCAATTCCTGCTCATCTTCTAATTTCTATAGCTCCCTCTTTTCTACCCTCACTTCTCTATATCTTTAATCTCTCTCTCTCTACGGGCTCCTTTCCTTCGGACTTTAAATATGGATGTTTATCACACTATGCTCTTAAAGAGCTACAATTCCAGTGTGACTCCTCTAGCAGCCTCCTGTTGCATGCTGGGATTGGCAGTTTTAAGGAGCTGAACTTCTCTGCCTGAGAATTCTAAATACCCCTCCTTAAAACTGCCAATCCCAGCATGCAACTGGAGGCAGCTAGAGGAGTCACACTGGAATAGTACCTCTTTAAGAGCTCGTCTGATAAACACCATGCTCTCATTTCCCCAATTCTGAAAAAAATCTTCTCTTGGCCCCCATTGTATAGCTATTGTACGATTTCTCTTCTTCCCTTTCTTCCGAAGGTTCTGGAATGGGTCAATAATTCTCGCTATCTTGAGTTTCTTGACGCCAACTCCATTCCCAATCGCTTTCAGTCCAGTTTCCTCCCACAGCATTCTACAAACACAGCTCTCACTAATTTCTTTACTCTGTTCTCATTCTTCTTGGTTTGTCTGCGGTCTTTGACACTGTTGATCACGGTCTTCTAGTTGACATAGTTTCTGACCTTGGGTTCTCGGACTCTGTTCTTGATTGGTTTAGATCTTGTCAGATAGTTTTTTTGCAGTGATCAGACCTCGTCCTCTGTTCCCTTATCTGTTGGAGTTCCTCAGGGCTCTGTTTTTGGTCCCCTTTTGTTTTTTCTCTACACATTGTCCCTAGGAAAACTTATCCGCTCAACTGTTTCTTTCCACCCCTGACCTTTCTCCAAGGCTTGAACAGCAAGTTACATCATGTCTTATAGCTGTCTCTCAGTGGATGTACCATCAGTGTTTGAAGCTTAACATGTCCAAGATGTAGCTTCTTGTCTTTCCACCTAAGCCCTTCCTCCAATACTCCTTTTCTGTTACTGTTGACAACAACTCTATTTGAACAGTCCAGGAAGTCCGCAGTCTTAGTTTCATTTTTTATTCTTCTCTGTCGTGTATCCTCCAGATCCAGGCCAAAGCCAAGGCCTGTACATTTTTTCTCTTCAGTATTGCTAAAATCTGCCCATTTCTTTCAGTCTCTACTGCCAAGACTCTGGTCCACGCTCTGGTCGTCTCACAACTAGATTATTGTAACCTCCTGTTGGCAGGGCTTCCTCTCTCTCACCTCCGTCCTTTAATTTCTGTCCAGCATTCATCTGCATGCATTATTACATCCTCTCGCTACTTTGACTATGTTTCTCCTCTATTATCATCCCTTCACTGGCTCCCCTTCCCCTTCCGTATTCAGTATAAGCTTCTGCTGTTGACTTTTAAAGCCCTGCATGGGCTGGCCCCTCCTTAATTATGTAACCTTCTTTCTCCTCACCTTCCCACTCGTGCCCTCCGTTCTAATACTCAAGGTCTGCTGTCTCATCCTAGGATTTTCACTGCCCCATCCCAGATTCGTCCCTTTTCACTTGCTGCCCCTCACTCCTGGAACCTCCTTCCCCCCACAAACACGAGTCATCACTTTTTTAACCAGTTTCAAAACTGAGTTGAAGGCCATCCTGTTCAGAGATGCGTTCCCAGGCATTACATGACTATTATTTGTTACCTGACAGTTTTAATTTGTTGCCTGCTTTACTTTATTGTACTCTTTTCTGTATTGTTATGTATTATTTATATGTATTATGCTATTATTTCTTAGATTGTACACTATGGGCAGGTTTACCTTTTATTGTTTGTATGTAAAGCGCTGTGTAAATCTACAGTGCTATATAAATAAAGCATAATAATAATAATAATAATAATAATAACAACAACAACAACAACAACATTAGCATCCATTGTTAAGGACTGCAGAGTTCTTCTACGTTGTTGGGCTTTTTGCCACAGTGATACATTTGGCATGGGTGTTTCCAAGCAGGTGATTTGGGGAAAGCTGCCAGAGACTGGTTATCTTCCTCAACTGTGAATTGCACCGAATATTCTTATAATCTGAACTATCACCAAGAGGATAAGACACTGATGCTCAAGTCTTGAGTATTTCTTCAGCAAGAGAAATTAAGTGATGGCGTCAGCTGTCTTAAGTATGTTGAAGAATATCTTCCCTTTGATTATATCAACAGAAGCCTAGAAACCTGAGCAGGTCTGTATGGTATGATACCACAGATAATCACCAGAAACTTGTTTGAGTCTTATGTATGCACAGGTCCCGCAGAAATGGTTGGACATTATTATTATTATTATTATTATTATTATTATTATTATTTGTCTGATGCACAATGTTCATATTCACTTTGTGGTCATAGAAGTAGGGTTGTATGTGTGGTATTGCCACACATGCAGATGCAGTTTTGGTTGTGCATTCAGTTCTGGAATGTTCTCATTCAGCACAAGTGTTATATAATAAAATCGGTGTGTAACTTTACATGCAAAGATTTACGCTATGCAAATCTAATCTGATATAGGAATCCAATCTGATTCTTTTTCAATGTGTATTTATTTTCCTTCTTTCTAAGAACCATACAAACAGCCCAACTCTCAGAGCATCCTGAAACTTACACCTCTCAGTGATTTGACCTATATGAACATAATATTAAAAAGTTGTAATTTGGGGGGAAGTTGACAATCTAAAGCAGTGATTTCTAAATTTTGATCCTTCAAGTGTTTGGGACTTCAACTACCAGAAGCCCAAGCCAGCTTGGCCAACCGTCAGGACTTCATAAAGCTGAAGTCCAAGACATCTATGGTCCAAAGTTTAGGAACCACTGTCCTAAAGCATCATGTTGTCACATGACTCGGTAACAGATTTCTTGCAGGGGGGGGGCAGGACATGTTTCAGCTCTGCCCGCTGGGTTTTTAGATTCCTACTCTGAGCCCAGTACAACCAAGTAAAGTGGTGATCCTTTGGTAGAATGAGAAATTCTGGAAAGGTGTCTAAAAGTTCAAGAAGAATAAAGAAAATCTGTAATGCTATGGAGCACAGACAGTATGTGTCTGCTTGACTGTACACCAGGCATGAGCAAAGTGTGACCCAGAGCCTTCCAAAGGCTGTTTCTGTGGCCAATAATTCTGTTGATGTTGTTAGACATCAAATTGACTTTTGAATTATGAGAGACCTCCAACAAGTCTAGCAAATGCAGGACTGGGTGGTTCCTCCCCCTCTCTTTTTCCTACTGCCTACTACTTTGCCAGTCTTTTTCAGAGACTCCATTGGACCAACCTTGAACCATCCTTTTCAAACCTTCTGCTTGGAAGGTGATAATTTCTGAAAGACTCTTGGAACAGTATAGGTTGCAGCTCCCTCTACCACAATGCAAAGTTTTAACACTTTTAACATTTTTTAAAACACTGTGGTACAAGCTGGTTTCAACTAGGAAAGGAAGAGGGCAATAGAGATGAAGACCATATGCCAGATGGCTAAACTCAATCTGGGTGGACCTGGACCTGAGCATGTAGGACCTGAGTAGAGAGGATGAGGACAGGGGATCTTGGAGATTCCTCATCCACAGGGTTACTATGAGTGTAAGTCAACTTGAGGACAGTTGACAACAAAACAACAATTTCAAAACTAGTTTTGGACTTCCAGCAATCTCCACTTTATTTTCTTTGTTTTTCTTTTTTTTTCTTTTTTCTTTTTTTTTTTCTTTTTTGTTTTGTTTTGTCTTGTGTTTTGTTTTAGGGCAGGCTACTTGGCCCCTGGAAATCAATAGTGATCTCCCTGGATCAATGGTGGCCGATGGATCTGATAGAGAACTGTAAAGCTATATCTGAGACATGGCTCATATTACTTTAAGAAGGTAAGGTAAAGGTATTCCCTGTTGACAAAGTTGTCAAGTTGTGTCTGATCATAGGAGGCAGTGCTCATCTCCGTTACTAAGCCGAAGAGCCAGCTTTGTCAGAGACTACTCTGTTATCATGTAGCCACCATGATTGCACAGCATGCTGTTTACCTTCCCACCGGAGTGGTACCTATTGATCTACTTGCATTTGCATGCTTTTGAACTGCTAGGTTGGCAGAAGCTGGGACTAGTAATAGGAGCTCACCCCATCATGTGGCACCTGGGCCTCAAACTGCCAACCTGCCAATCTTGCAAACAACAGGAGGGGTATTTAGAATTCTCAGGCAGAGAAGTTCAGCTCCTTAAAACTGCCAATCCCAGCATGCAACAGGAGGCTGCTAGAGGAGTCACACTGGAATAGTACCTCTTTAAGAGCATAGTGTGATAAACATCAGAGTCTTAACCAGTTGTGCCACCGCATCCCAACCTGTTACTTTACACTTTAACAAATCTTAGAGCAGGATGAGGTACCATAACATTCTATCAGTTAGAACAAAGATACCTGTCCTTTCTCTCCTTTCAAATCCTAACTTTAAACCACAGCCATCCCCTTCCCTCACATGGCTATTGCCTCACCAGTGCATCCAGAAAGAGAGGGTGCTGAGACCCAAGCATTCCTGTTCTTATCACTGGACTCTTTTCTTCTTATTGCTGTTTCTCCTCCATGCCCCTCCATCTGTTCCCCACCAAAAAGGTAATAGCTGTGTTGGGTGAGGATGGCTGCAGCTGAGAGTTAGTGGTTTGAAAGATGAGGAAATACACACACCTTTGTCTCACTGGACTGAACTTTACAGTTCCTCCAAGATTTATTAAAGATTAATGTTGCACAAGCCCCTTCCCAAATCCAGTCTGGTAACCCTGGGGCACACAATCCCCAAAATCAAAAAGCAGGAGTAATTTTTCACTGGCCCCTCTTCCCTGTAACATTGCTTTGCTGTTTGGAGGCCAGGTATAGCCTACAGTGGGTGCTGGATGTGAAAAATAGGTCCTTAGTGCTGCCATAGTTACCCATACCCTGATCTAAGTTATGAACTCCAACTGTGAAAAGGAGCTCTCATAACTGAGTATTCCTCCACAAGACATACAAAAGTAAAACATTAGCAAGAAGGCAAGGCTTGGTCCCTTCTCCATAACTTCTTTATGGAGTAAAATTGAAAGCAGGGAGAGGAGTTAATGGAGAAACATTCATTAATTCTGATGCCTATCCAACTGGCACCTGTACATCCTAAAAGCAAAGATATTGAGACATCACCATTGTCCGGGAAATCATATAACTCTAGAAATAATGGCCTAAAATGCAAGCCCCTAAATTCATGACCCACCCTGAGCCTTGGGATAAGGAAGGAAAGACATCTTAATAAATGCAGCCATCTGCTGAGCTCAACAGCATGAAATGTCAAGCCAACAAGCATTTCTCAGCATATAAAGAGGGGAGGGAGAATCATAAATCTCTGCATGGGAATTACTTTATCATGAAGCGAAAACTCAAACAGCGTGCTGCATACATAGATATATTCCATTTATTTCAAACCTAGTGCATTAGAGACAGAGTTATTTGTTTGTTTTTTTAAGGAAAGTAAGAAAAGAGCAGGGCTTGCCCCCTCCAGTGCCACAGAGAACATGGCAATGAACTGCAAGGCCAACACCTGCATTGTGTTAGCAACAAGCGGCTAAGGCTGTGTTCTGGGAGCATACAGAGGACAGGAGAGGTGACAGGTCACAGCTGGCAGTGTGTGGCTTGCCACTCACATAGGTCACCCAAGCTGCATTCTCCATAGTTATCTTCCATTCCCTAGCCCTTTAGGGCTAGCAAATATGGCGTGATGTAGTGGGAAGGGATCACAGGGGAGAGGTTATGGCTCACACAGACAATGGTTACCCACTAAGCTATGTACTATACTCTGCAGGGTGCATTGTAACTCTTACACCTCCAGTCATTAAATACTGGTGGTGGAAGAAAACACAACATTGCATATCTTGCCTGACAAGAAGACTGAGAGATGATTTGAACCCCTGGTCAGAAGGGGTGGCATACAAAGATGTAGTGGGCCTTTCTGCTTCTCCAGAGGATAGGACCAGACCAGAACCAATGGATTCAATTACAACAAGAGAGATTTTAACTAAATATTAAGAACTTTCTGATGGTAAAAGCTATCTGACAATGGAAGAAATTATCTCACCAAGTGTTGGACTCTCCTTCATGGTAGGTTTTTTCACAGGTTTTTAAATCTTAGGTATGACAACCAGCACTGAGTGTTGGACTACAACTCTGGAGATCAGGATTCAATTCCCTGCTCAAGCATAAAAAGCCACTGGGTGACCTTTGGCAAGTCACACTCTCTCAGCCTCAGAGGACTAAGCAAACCCCCCTCTGAGGAAGCTTACCAAGGAAACCCTATAATAGGTTCTCCTTGGAGTCACCATACATTTAAAAAATTACTTGGAAGCACACAGCAACAAATCCCATTGATTCAATAGTCTACTCTAACCAATCAATAGACTCTGGTCAGAATCTCCAAAACATTGAGCTAGGAAAACTCTTTGGACATCAGTTGGGTGATTTCCCCCATCCTACCAAGGAAATAAAGATTGTACAGCTGACTGGTTTTTTTGCTGGTTTCCAGATTCCTTTTGCTGCCTAAAATTAAGCTGCAGACAGATTGTTCAGAGAATTTAAATGGGGGAGAAAGTCCCATACGCTGTGGGGAAAACTGGATCCCAGCCAAAAAATTAATAGAAACAGTTTAGATGCTGCCTTGTTTCCATCTCTAATTAATATTTACATGCCAGATCCAGAGAGATTGTTGTTTATTTAACAGCATTTCTTCAGTTCTTAATGTAGCTGTGTATTGGCAAAGCTTCACTTAGCACAATTTTTTTTTAAAAAAAGTAACAGCTCACTCTGTTTATGATAGTAAATTGTTTTAAAAGAGGTTTTAAAATGAAGGATAAATATGACTTTTTACCCATATGTGATATGCTGGGGCCACTATTTTTCACCACCTAGTGTGGTGCTCCAGATCTGTTGCCACATATTACCATGCTCCACTGGCTATGGGAAGCCACCCTGACTACATACATTAATCCTACAAGGCAAGAATCGAACTATATATTCAGAAATACAATGCCATCAAACTCTTCTTGGGTTTTACTGTTTCAGTACCATGGGAGAGTGCTTACATACTATTTCACATTGAATTTGAATATGAGAAACATGTGTTTCAGGCGGAAGTGTTTTAGCCTAGCCTTCTCTATGTGGTGTTTGGCACACACATAAAAGATCTTGAAGTTATTGTTGATCAAAAGTTAAATATGAGCTAGGAGTGTGAAGCTGCAGCAAAGAAGGTGAATGCTATTTTACCCTGCATTCGTAGAAGCATAGTTTCCAAGTCAAGGGAAGTAACAGTCCCGCTACATTCACCATTCATCAGGCATCATCTGGAGTACTGCATTCGGTTATGGGTGCCTTATGTTAAGAAGGATTAAGAAATTGGAGCAGGTTCAGAGATGGCTGTTACTCAAATTGCAGTGTCTCAAGAGGGCATCCACTTATTGAATTCAAGAAGGGAATTAATTTAGCTTAATAGGAAGCAGTCAAATGGCTAAAGCAACTCTAGAAGGAACTTTTAGCCTATGTGTATCGGTTCTAAACCCAGAACTCCAGAGGCAGGTTCCAAATTAGTTTTATTTATAGCAAGCTAAATTTACCTACAGATAAATCATTTGTAGTTTTGTGAGATATTTGCCTTCTCTCTGAGAGAACTCTGGTGCCACAGCAAATTACAAATCCTAGAATTTCACAGCATGGAGCCATAACATGTCAAATTAAAGTGGTGTCAAATTGCATTGATTCTGCAGTGGGGCAGCAGCCCAGTTCCTTTGCTACCCATGGATACAGTTCATCGTGTTCTGGGGAAAAGAACTAGTTAGATAGTCCCCCTACTACCTGCTCACCTATCTTGGTCTAGATTGAAACCCCCACATTGAATCATTTATTTCCTCAGATAGAACACTCTTCTTCCTTTGGAAGAAGATGGGCAAAGTGGGTGTTCAACCATTTCACCTTTTCTCCAGCACCTGCTAGCATACAGCAGACCTACTACTTCCTTGTCCTATGTTCTTCCTCCCAAAGCTGGGAGGGGGAAAAGAAAAACCCTTTTAAATTATTTTCAGCCTTTCTTGTAAGCTGGAGCTCATTCTGACTGTTAGCCCTCCTGACCTTCTCGCTACAGATACTGATTGTTCATTAGTCCTGTTCTTTGGGTGGTTTGCCCCCCTTCTTCCATTTTTATCCATGCCCTTTTTAAATCTCAACTCATCAGAAAGCTCCTTATGGTACCACTCCAGTTTCTTTAGATGCTTCTCATGTTCCCTTCTTGCTTCGAATTGTTTGTGAATGTGCCTTTAATATCTCATCTTTAAAAAACTTTCATCCATTACAAGCTCCCTTCTCTCTGAGTATTTCTGACCTACATTCAACTTTCCATTTCTTCTGTATAACAAATCCAAAAGGGGACATGCCATTTCTACCCAAGGTTCCCACTATTTCACTCTGTTGACTAGTGACAATCAGGTCTAAGATAGTCGCCAATTTTATGGAAAAATGAGATCATCAAGGTAAGTTAGGAATTTGTTTAACTTCTTGGGAAAGTTTGACTTGCTGCACACACCAGGATACTTGCATTCTTCTATTACTACTACCTCCCTTCTTTTTTCATTGCTTGGTCATCTGATCTGAAAAGAAATCATCCACCTGATCTGTGTGATGCTATGTGTCTTGACACTATGGAGAAACCCAACTTGTAATCCCCCTCACACACAACACATCAATTCCTGGATTGCTGGAGAGTAAAGGGATTGATAGCAACTGTGTATCTTCAAGCCATTTCAGATTTATGGTGACCCTAAGGTGAAGTCTCACCAACCTTTCCAGGGCTAAGAGTCTCATTCACCCAATGTCACCTACTAGATTTCCATGGCTGAACAGAGAATCAAACCCTGGCCTCCAGAGTCCTAATTCAATGTTCAAACTACTACACCATGCTGACTCTTCAATAACAATGCATACAACTATTTTTCTTTACAAGGTGTGCTACAACAGACACCAGCAGGTACCTTTAGGGTCCTTAGGCTACCCCAGTGGTGACATCCTTGCAGAGCATACTGCTACATGAAAATAGCTGAATGCATCCTTCACCAGCAACCTGAAAATAGTTTGCAAGGTTGCAGAGGAGACTTAGACTTTACCTGGACGGAACAGACATATACAGTAACCAAGAAAGGGAGCAGCTATATTAGAAAGCAGTCAGGCATGCACCATCATAATGTACTAAAATCCTATGTTCTACTATATTGTGCATCCCTCTCTCATCAGCTTCTTTCAAATGCCCCATTGAGATCCATTACCAAGCTGAAAAAAATGGCTGCACTATAAACAATTGTGATTCTAATACCATCATCACCACATTTACTTTTGTTTGCAGCCAATTAACCCAGCCCACTCCACAAGCCCTGCAAACTAGAGCTTTGGATGGGACATTGAATGTAATTGTGCAATCATAAAATATGATCCACTAGTTAAAGGATTTCAGATCTTAATTCTAATCCTGACTCCTTTGGAACATGGTAACAAAAAGATTAAAGCACTGGAAATGGGATATTCACACATCCTTTAAAAAGGGAGGGTTAAACCAACTATGACAATTCCACTATGGTCATCCCACTTCTGATTAGCTGCAGAGATCTCACTTCAGTTCCTTGTGCAGTTCTTTTTGCATTACTGCCAACAGGATCATGCTGAATCCACTTCTATCACATATATAGAGAACACTGATAGATCTATGTGAGAGACTACTATTTCGGCTCTTAGTTCTACTTATTGGAACCAGCATGCAGTATAGTGGGTGCTGCACCAGAATTTGAATCTCCACTAAATGATAGAAACCTACTAGGTGACCTTGGACAAGACACATTCTCTCAGCTTCAAAGAAAAAAAAATCTCTGAACAAATCTTGCCAACAAAACCTCATGATATGTGAATCTAAGGCAGCAGCAACTTGAAGGCACACAACAACAATTGCTATTTCAGCTCTTAGAGTTCTATTTCTTATAACAACACATCGTATTATAGGCATAGTGACCAGGAAGTAGGAATGGTTGTGATGAATATAAATGTAGGTCAAGATGCAGGCTGAAGTTCTATTAGATGGAACTTCACTAAATCTCCTGTCTCGCTTCAATGAAAACCCATCTTTTCCCATGTTGCCCACCCCAACACAACCATGTAGCAGCCAGTAGAGAGTGACATTTGGTTATGTGCCTACACAGTCAGATGCACAACAGTGATATTGTCCTCTGGGACCTCCAGAACATCCCAGTTGGCACTACTGGCATATAGCCAGATACTTTTCAGCCACCCCCGCTCTCCATCGGCTTCTATATCGGCACGCTGGGAATAGACAACTCAACAAAGATGGGCTTTCTGAAGGTTTGATGTGTTGCAAAAGAGGTTACAATTCTGATTTCCACTATTATCAAAAAAAAGGGATGTAACACAGGCATATGCTGGATGTAAGAGAGCCAGCCTGGCATAATGGTTTAAGTGTTGGACTATGACCCTGGAGACCAGAGTTTGATTCCTTGCTCTGCCATGAAAATCACTGTGACCTTGGGCAGATCACATACTCTCAGTCTCAGAATTAGGCAATGGCAAACCTCTGAAAAAACCTTGCCAAGAAAACCCCATGAAGGGGTCACCGTAAGTCAGAAACGACTTGAAGGCACACAACAACAACAACAAATACCTGTGAGGCCAGTTGTAATTTACTAAAGTATGTCTTAAGATATTCTACACAATATAGAGCACTCATGATTGCAATTTTCTTTTATAATTAATCTTTTACTAGCAGGTTTCATCATAACTGTAAAGTGCACTCTTCTGGCACAAACACTGCCTCTCACCCCTCAAAACTGAAACACACACACACACACTGCTGTGCATCTCTCTCTTCTTCCTAAACCTAAAAGCATATTTGCCCTACACAACAATAGTAATCTGCTGCCACTTTAGCTACTATGGTTTCATTTTATAGAAACCTGGGATTTGCAGTTTGTTTAGAGCTCTGCAGGAGAGCTCTAGCGCTATAGATAAAAAAAAGGGGTCTAGAGGTTTCTAGCAGAGATTTCTAAGTGCATCTCCAGCTTATAAACCCCAGGGTTCATTAAGAAAGAGCAAGGCAGTTAAAGTGGTATCAGACTGTTATAATAATTAACTAGAAAAACATTTTAACTCCCTCCACCTCTGTCTCACCACATCATTCCTACACCACATCCATTCTCTCATTTTCTCCTGCAGTCATCTGTATGCAAATACATTCCACGTAACATTCTACACCTGTCACTCATTCTTCCTACACTCTCCTATTAGATTTACAAGAGCTAATATAACACAAGGACATAAGCTATAATACAGCTCATCTAACAATGAACAGTAGGACGTGCACAGAGCTGGTAGAGTTTAGATGCTTAGTCATGCAAAATACAGAAACAGGTATCAGGTCATTATCATTAACTATATTGTGTTAACTTCATTTGTATGCCATCTAGTTTGGAGGGAAAGGTGAGGTATAAATAAAGTAAATCATCATCCATCTTAGTTTGGATATACACTCGTCCCTCCACATTCAATTGGGTTAGGGGCATAGGACCCCCGTAAATGTGGAAAAACCACAAATAACAACATTATGTTTTTCCCTGAGAGAACACTTCTCTAGGAATCTCCAGGTCCTTCAGTGCAACTCTGTGGTCAACATCTGCCAGACATTGACCATAGAATTACGTTGGAGGAGCTGCAAATGCCTAGTGGAGTGTTCACTCTAAGAATCCCTAGGTCCTTCAGTTTGTCTATTGGTTAAAGTTGTCCATAGAGTTGTGGATAGAGGATCTAGAAAGAACATATTAATAGAATCCATGAATAATTAAAGCCACAAATATCAAAGGCACAAATGTAGGAGGGACGAGTGTACTATTTAGCCACACAGCCTCACTACATAGGTTCATTACAGAAATATGATACAGTTTATCTGTGAATTGCCTAATTCTGAACATTGGCAGCATCTGTAGCAAACATATATGAAAATAATACAGATCAGAAATTGCCTGTAATATCTTGTGAATATTACTTGTCCTGCAAGCCAGTTTTAAGACTGAGATGTGGCTATGTGCCCCATATTTGGATTGTTTATATAGACAACTATGGTGTCTTCCCCAGTGCAGCTGTTGTTGTGTGCCTTCAAGTCATTTCTGACTTACGGTAACCTCTCACAGGGTTTTCTTGGCAAGATTTGTTCAAAGGGACTTGCCATTACCTTCTTCTGAGACTGAGAGACTGTGACTTATCCAGTTGGTTTCCATGGCCAAGCGGGGATTTGAACCCTGGTCTCCAGAGCTATAATCCTGTACTCAAACCAGTACACAATGCTGGCTCCCAGTAGAGGACCATGTCCATGAGCTTAACCAATAAAATGTCTTGAATCACAGAATCTGGTGTATTTCAGTCAGGCTTAAAATACTGGGCCCTGTCCAAACAGAGCTTTTCAAAGGAATCATTACATCACAGTCTTTTCCAAGTCTCTGGCCTTTCTTCCTCTAAGGCAAAGAATCCATGCAGTAAACCTTCACTTGTGGCACCTAAGTTCACAGACTCTTAGGCTACATTGACACTCCAGAAATAATAGTTTGACACCGCCTTAATTGCCATGGCTCAGTACTGTGGAATCCTGGGATTTGTAGTTTGTTGTGGCTGCAGACACCGACAGAGAAGACTTCTCACAAAATTACAAATCCCAGAATTCCACAGCATTGAGCCATGGCAGTTAAAGCAATGTCAAACTGTATTATTTCTACAGCACAGATGCAACCTTAGATCCAGCTCCCATCAATGGCTGACCAAGAGACTTGTTCCCTCTGGGCTCACTAGGTACAATGATAACTCCTGGGTCTTGTCCATTGGCTGAGCTGTCTGTTGAGCTTCCTAAAGCTGCTTTTAGCACCATAGTCATAAGAAAGATTGCTGTACCTGTTTCTCCCAACCTGGCCAATTTGCTTATAAAACCAAACTACCTCCTTTCCCCTCTGCTTGTTTCTCCATCCATTTTAACTCATCTCCTATCTTGCTTTTTCTCAGGTGTTGCAGATCGCTTTGCAACACCTGAGGCCAACCAGCAAATGAGTTGCTCTCTTTCTTCTTTGCCATTGCTATCTCTACTGGTTCTTCTTGTCTGACACAGAATGTACTACAGTATAGAAGTAATGCAGCTTGATACCACTTTAACTGCCATGATTCCATCCTACAGAATCCTGGGAATAGTAGTTTTGTGAAGTACCAGCAGTTTTTGGCAGAGATGGGTAACAACCTTGCAAAACTGTACATCCCAGGATTCTATAGGGTGGAGCTACAGCACTTAAAGTGGCATCAATGCACCTCTGCATTGTCACTTGGGTTCATCTGCAAGTTCTATACACCAGTGAGTCCCTCCAGCTTCTTACAATGGCCCTTCTTGCATTAAATGGATTCTAGAGTGCTAAACACTCATTTTTAGTTTTTGGTTTGTTTTGTTTTAGTTTTGGAAATCATTCCAAATTTGGATATTTACTCATTTATTTATTTTGCAGTCAAACTAAATGAGTATATCTGGCTAAGCTTTTATTTATTTACCATAAATAAAGGTTAATAATAATAATAATGGTTCTGGTAAAGAAACAGCCATCAAAATGTTCTACTTTTCAGAAAAATTCAAAATACTAGAATTTTATTTTATTTTTCATTATTAAAATGTTAAATAGATTCTGTAAAACATGTTCTTTTAGGCTTAAGACCTTAATCCTTTTTCTTACAGGAAAGTCAGTTGTGCCTAAATCCTAGTGGAACCAGTAGGGTTTAAGTTGGTAATTATGGATTTGAGCCCTTGATTTCACAACCGGCCTTAAGAATGACTAAAATGTTACCTGGATCAGGGCTCTTTAACATTTTCAAATTTGATTCTGCTATCCCTTTCCTCGCCTGGACTTTTTTCTCATTTGTCTAAGTCTTTGGGGATGCACACTGCTCATAATAAAACATAGTATTTCAATTATTGCCTCAGCACTGCTGAGGAGAGCAAAATAATTATCTTGCTTGGTTTATATGCACCAAAGCCATCTTCCTCATCTTTCTTGTCACTGACCTAGAATATAGTATCTAAAATCCATGTAACATTTGTTCCAGTTCACATTAAGGCATAATTACTTTCTGAATCAATTCCAACCTTTTATTTATTTAAAAAAACTCAGAACTTACTTCCATTGGAGTTTTTTAGCTCTTCATTGTCCCGCAAACAGTCTCAAAATGGTACAGCATCACATTCCTTCTATCATGAAAATAGGATAATTTAACATGCACTGTGAAATAAGCATATTTTAGCTTCCAACAGAATAAATCATGGTTCTGTTGATAAGCACCAATGTTTAGAAGAAGCTTGAGACCTAAGACAATTAGTAAAATTCATTGTCATCCCAACTAGAGTCAACCTACTGAATCAATGAAACATACATAAGTGTTGGATTCCCAAATTCCCACTGAATGTGTCTACTTTAGTTGGGATTAACAGTTGGATTGGGGTACTGTCACCTTCCTTAACTCTTATGACCCATTGTGAGCCATCTGGAACCTTCTAGATGCCAGACCTCAAGTACAGGGGGGCCCATATTTTTATTTTCCCACAATGCCTCTGAGTGATGTTACATCAAAGATTACTGAGGGATCAAGGTGAAAACTGCCAGGAACTCTGGAATGGCTATTCCTGCCATTACCTACTGTCAGGGACCAATTCACAATACACAATTATAGCACTATGATTCCACTTTAACCACCATGGTTCATCCAATTAATCATTAGCAGTTTTCCTTGACATCCCTGGTGAGACCGCCCATCCCTATAAGGGATATATTTCTTGTACTGTTTATACAGTATAGCAGATTTTTTTTACTATAGGGCCCAAACAGACAGGCCAAAATAAAGCTGCTTTGGGTCACTTTGGAGATATGCTGTTTAAATGACACATGCATCTTAAGAGGCCAGAAGCTGCACCAAAGCTGCACTCTAGTCCTTAGGATGGGAGTGTGGCTTTGGTATGGCTTCCGGCATCCTACAACGGATGCAGCATTAAGCAGCATGCCTCCAAAGTGACTAGAAGCAGCTTTAATTTGGCCTGTCTGTTCGGGCCCATAGTTTTGGAACAACTCTCCTGACCCCTTTTCTGCTTATTTTTTTAAAATCAGCCTTATTTCTCACAAATTATATCATTTTCTGCATAAAAACACAAAAGGCTTTCTCCTGAAAAAGGAAAAAAGGAGAAAAGTCCGCAAATATGAAAAATCTAATGGCAATTTATCATTTTCTCAATGGGATGTCACATCAACTCATCCTTTCTTGTCAAGGATGAGAAAATTTGTGAGTACAGTACTTTGCACACTGCTAATACATTAGAGAATGTTTCTGCATTGTGTAAGTTTTTTTGGGGGGGGGAGGTTAATTTGTTTTCAAAATCAGAAATGGACTTCTGGTGAATTTCATTTTGGGAGTTTGGGTGTAAAGGGTTAACTTGTTTGGTAGTTCATATGCCCCTGGTGAGTCCTCAAGGCAAAAAAAAAAGGGGGGGGGGCTAATTGACCCACCACAGTTGCTAACTCCTGTTCTACCAAAAAGAAGGTCCTTTTGACTTAAAAGCCTCCAGGATCCCTTCCTTGCCAGCTAGCTTGCCTTCTCTTTCTTGACATGATAATCCTAACTGTTTAGAGAAGTCTTCAGCGTGCATTCTTTGTGCAGGAGATCCTTTCATGATATCTCGATCATACGTTGCTTTTATCATTGGTTCTCCTGCAGGAGAAATTAGGGCTCTTCAATGTAGTTCCAGTAAGAATGAATGTTAAGGTCTGAAAGGTTTCCTGGCACATCCATTTGCTCTTCTTCTCCTCCATCATCATTTCCTTTCTGTGGGGAGAAAGAGATGACTACGTACCACAGGCATGATCAGCCAAGTCAAACACTCTGATATTAAAAATGGAGCAGATCTGCTTAGTCAATACACAGCTCCATGAAACATTGCAATTACATAGTGCCTTACCTGCTCAGTAGGCTTAATTGCCCCCTTGAGTGTTTATCCTCATAAATTTTCCATGGCTTATTAAAAATTAATAACAATACTTCATTCCATTTTGCTTTTGATCATGTCGTAGGTCTCCAAATGATGAGACGGAAATGTATCTTCTCAGCAGGAAGAAGAAATCTGTTAGTGTCACTTTCTCCCACATTTGAATTTTTTAAAGCCACAAGTTCTGTCCATCCTATCTAAAAAGGAAATTAGTGAAGTTTGATAAATTGGTCAAGAAGAAAATGAATTTTCTCCCTCATTTACATCAGAATGGAGTGGATGGTATTCTTGTTTTGCCTGTGTGAATACCGCATCTGAACAAATGTTGCCAAGAAAACCCCAAGATATGGTCTGCAGTCAAATCTGCCTATTTGGGTTTCTCCCTCACTCACCTTAAGGTCGCCCTAAGTCAGGAACAACTTGAAGGAACAAAACAAGAGAGAACCCAAAACAGATGAGTAAAAAGGGGGTCTCTGTTCAGTACTAGAAGCACATTTGAATATACAGGAACTGAAAGACAAACATTATGAGCAAAGACAATTGTTCCCAAAATTTGGTCCTCCAGGTATTTTTAGACTTCAACTCCTAAAAGTCCCAGCCAGCTTGGCCAACAGTCAGGAATTCCAGAAACTGAAGTACAAAAATTATACATGTTAGAGTCTCCTGAGAGTCACCATAAGTCAGAAACAACTTTGAAAGCACACAGCAACAACCACTAAGGTAAGCAGTCTTACCTCTGAGTATAGAAGGACAAATCTGCCTATTTGGGTTTGTTACTCACTCATTTTCTTTTAATTTTAAAAGCATTCCCTGCCAAATAGGAAGAAATATTCAGGCTTGAGAAGTTCTTACCAAATCCCACATTCTTTCAGTTAATGTAGTACTCCATATTAAAGCTGTAGTGACTGGTCTCCCACAACTGCCTGAGGGCCCTGCATTTATTCTTTTTTTCTAAAAAAAAAAAATCATGTAAAATTCCCTTTTTTTTAAGTTGACCAATGATGAATCCCTACCACGCAATCCTCAAAAATAGCAATGGAAGTATAACAATGACCTCCATTCCATGGTTAATTCCAAATAGAATCAACACTAGATCCAACTACATTCAGTGAAACTGAGGGGCTCGACAGACCGCCCGAAAATGGTGAACTGGAGGCTCCCATTTTAACTCTGGAAGGATGCTGCAGCAGACAAACCACTCGGCATCCCTCCAGAGTAAAAAGAATCTGCAAAAAGTAGGTTCTTTTTGTGGTATGCTCCACACACCATGATTGCGCCTGTCACACATCCATGACATAAGCGCAGCACCTGGAGGTGCGAACGCTGCACCATGCTTGCGTCATGCACATGCATCCCATATGGACAGCGCTGCATAAAGATGGCGCTGTCCATACATGCTAGGGTTCCTGAGTGTGGGGATGCTGTGCTCTCTGGAACCCTAAAATTGGCCCCAGGTTGCCGCAAACCAAGGGTCTGTACCGGCCCTGTCTTATCTAATCTTAGTTTCAACATTAATTCAATTGGATTTACCTGTGTTTTAACACTTGGCAATTCATTCAACAGCCCTGTTCTTGTATTCTGGCCAGATGATCAATTATAGTGATGAAAATACACTATAAAATGACCCATTTATATTTTCCAACTACACAATATCTATTATTATTGTACTATTTCTGTGAAATATTAATATCTGCTATGCCAGTAATCCAACTGACTAGTTGGTAGTCCATCTTCTGCATTCAGTTCCTGGGGCACTGTATCTGAACAAGTCAAAGTGTATCATTCAAAATCTAAAGTCATGAATACTCACAAAGCTATAGCTTAAAGAAGTTACATTTTTGGACTATACAACTCCGAAATATCCCCACTTATGGCTCTGGCGTTGGGTGATTCTAGGAATTGTAGTTTGAAAAGGTAACTTCCCTGAGCTCTATACAAGACACTGTTGCTCAACTGAGTTACCTTGCCCACTGAACAGCACTGCTTCTGCATTGCATATGAAGTGGTTTTGGATGGCTGCAACTCAGTTAAAAGGAAGCAAACACATTTGCTTTTCAATAAGCAACATCTCCCCAGATGAAAACTGCAATAAAGATAACATATAACAATTGCCTTTAAAGGGAGCAAATAAATGTCTCCTAAATAAAATCTATAGCATAAAAAAATATTTGTTATCAACAGCTGGCAGGAAACATGAACACTCATGCTTGCAAATATACATTGCCTTCTGAGGGCTCATTTACAGAGCTTATTTCTAATTCTTAATTTGCAAATGCTGTTGATATTTCCAGTATCTCATTAGCATAGACTATATGATCTGTAAATTATACAGTCCCTAGCTATGGAGAAAATAAATTGTTCAAGGACATTCTGGGGGAATGCCAACAAATAAACTGATATTAAGCATCAAGGCATTTTGGTTCCCTGGGTCCAGCCTCTGATAACCAAGGTCTATGCTGGAGTACTGAGATTAAGAAATGTTGGGGGGGGGGGGGCTCCCAGTCTCAAAGTGCAGTGTGGAAAGTGAACATTTAAAAAGCACAGCTATTTTGAAAGAAATGGGGATGAGTAACTCTTCAAAGAAGACAGCATGGTATACTGGTTTGAATGTTGACCTAGGACTCTGGAAGACCAGAATTTGAATCCTCACTCAGCGATGTAAACACACTGGGTAAACTTGAACAAGTCCCATTTTCCCACCCTTTGAGGAAGGCAATGGCAAACAGTACAAAGTCCTCCAACACTTCATCACTTAGCTGCTCATTGCCCCTCCCTATTCAGAAGAATAAATTGTGGCATAGCTTTGGAAGCCATGAAGCCAAGTCATGAACTAAGTGAAGACACGCAACAATTAAAAAAGATCCCTCCAACACTTCAGGGGGTTAGACTTGATGGCCCTTGTTGTCTCTTCCAACTCTGCAATTCTATGATTCTATTCTATCCCAAAAGTATGCAGTGCCACCCTCTCCCAGCAATGGACCACTTTCACCATCCTCATCCTGCAAATTAAACCTGGCTGTAAAAATAGATAAAACATTGTTCCCTCCAAACTGGGCTCTGAGAAAAGATATATTTGCAAGCCCCTGAATTCTTCATTTGCTCAGATTAACCTCCCCTGCCCTGCTTATTTGTTCCTGAGCTGCAGAGAAGGTGAAACAAAATATGCCTTCTTTCATTTAAGGAATTCTTTTGCTGAGGTCCTACATGATATTTGCATTGTATAAATCTAAACTCACACAATTTCACAGTGATCATGCCATGCCATCCTTGGTTTTGAACTGTGTAACTCTTTAACCAAATGATTCAAGACCACTGAAATAAGAAATACACACATCCTTTCTTGAAACTTTTTCAAAGGTTGTCCATATGGGCTAAAGGGCCTGTGTTCCTGCCAGCCTTGCACTGTCCACTTCAGTCAAAACCCTGGGGCCAGGATTAGGCCAGATCCTGCCATACCAGATATGGATTCAGTGGATATGGCCCAATCCCAGGGTAAACAGCCTATACCCCAGGCCAGTTTGACCCCATGCTCCTTATCTTGCCATCCCTGGTACTGAGAAGCCCGCCATCGCCACGTCTGATGCAGAAATGGAGCTTATAGTGGAAAAGATGCAGCTAGGTACCCTGTTTCCACATCAGACATGGTGATGAGGGACTTCTCACTGCCAGTGATGGTGTGTCAAAGTAAAAAGTGCATGCTATTAGCAGGTTCCAGGTCTGCATGTGTAAACACCCACCCATCCCCATTCCAACCTAAGGACTAACCCAGGTGAGCACTGGAGCCAGAAAAACATGAGTCAGCTCATGCTATCCTGGCCAGTCTCTCCACTGCCTCAGGAATTTCAAATTTCTTGGAGAACCAGCTTCCCTGAATGAATATTTACCTATTACATTCATCTTCTGGTCAAGATCATATATCACACTTACACAGTGTAAATCTATTTATTATTATTTTTATTATTTCATTTTTTAATATCTTCCCACCTTTACCCCAATATTAGTAAATGAAATACTAATTATGCAATTGAGATTGCAGCGTGACTTTGTTTGTAATCCAAATGAATTGACTGGTACATTCAATGCACAGACAAATAATTATGTACAATCCAAAAAGGCACAACTGCATAGCTGGAACCTTCTTGGTTAGCTTCAAGTAGAGAAGATCCATTGAATCAATTGTTGAATGCTGACACATAAGTAAATCCAATAGATTTAGTGGCTCTACTGTAACTGGGACTAATAAGAGATGTTAAGCCCATGAGATATCGTTATTGTTGCTGTGTGCCTTCAAGTCTTTTCTGACTTATGGTGACCCTAAGGTAAACCTGTCATGGGGTTTTCTTGGTAAAATTTGTTCAGAGGAGGTTTGCCATTGCCTTTCACTTGTGCAATTCTGCTTATGGAACTCCTCTTAGGCATTCATGAACTGAATACATCCATTTCACAGCCTGTTTAAAAAGACATGACATGGAAATAGTAGTACAGCATTGTTGGGAAGTTTAAACTCATAGACTGAGATCCATAGGTTTCCATAATATAAATCTGCACTCTTGTTCCATGGTGGTTGTGGAATGCAACCCTTCTGATTAATATCTTGTGTATCTGTTAATGTGACTTACTATTGTCCCATTCTGCAATGGAGAATCCACTTTCTGTGTCCTAGTTAATCACAATGGTACTTTGAAGGCACTGATGAATAGTTACACACTTCATAAGATAGTTCACCTGTATGACTGGAATCCAGTTGGGTAGTCCCAGTTGGAACAGACCCATTGAACCATTTACTGAATGGTAACTCTACATTCATTAAATTACTGAATGGTAACTCAAGACAAATCCAGATTATTTCTGTGACCCTACCCTAGTTAGAATACACAGTAGATTATAGACCCGTGTGAAATGCTTTCTTTTCTGGAATGTCTATTATGAACCCATGAAATGAATGGTTACTAAGCAGCCAAAAAGGTACAACTGCATGAGTAAAAAAATGTACATATATGCATGGCACAACAGGACTTCTGCTTTTGTCTTTGGCCAAAATAGTGCTGGAAATTTTTATGAGCATGATGGGAGGGAAGGAAGAGAGGGAGAGGAGAGGAGAAGGAAGAAGAAAAAGAGGAGGAGGAGGAGATGGAGATGGAAATGGAGATGGAGAGGGAGACAGAGATAGAGATGGAGAAGAGGAAATTGCTTGATTCTAGATTGATCTGAGGTTGCAGCTATAGCAAATGTACTGAAAAGTTTCCTCCACATTTTTACTACTTTCATTCAATTTAATAGAAAAGAAATTGCTTTATAATTATAATAATAAAATAATACAAATTTTATTTATATTTTCCACCTCTCCCAGATGGATCGAGGTAGGATTACAACCTAATATAGATATACAACTACAGAACTCATCAATAAAATATGTAAGCATTTAACAATTTAACCATTTAACAATTAAAAACATGCTATCAAAGCGACAGTGGGAATAAAGGTATTCCAATCCTAGTCACAGAGATGGATCCATATACAGTCGGCCCTTCTTATACACTGGTGTTTTGTGTTTGTTTGTTTTTTGTTGTTGATGTTTTGTATACGGATTCAAGCATCCACGGATTGAAAATGTTCAAAAAACTATAAATTTCAAATATCAAACCTTGATTTTCCATTTTTTTAAAAGGGACATCATTTTCCTATGTCATTATATTTAATGGGACTTGAGTATCCAGGGATTTTGTTATCCACGGAGGATCTTGGAATCAAACCCCAGCGTATAACAAGGGTCCACAGTATTTCATACAGAGTCGAGTGGGTATGCTCGCTGGAAGAGATTCGTCTTAACTGCCGTCCTAAAGGTCTCCAAGGAGGTAGTAAGATGGATCTCTTCTCGGAGACTGTTCCTTAAGATGGCATATCAACCGAAGTTGGTACCAATGAAGTTGTTTGCCCCTCAAAAAACATCATAGGAGAAGAAAAATTCAGTGACAGTTTTAGGGATGGGGTTTCAAGTTTTTAAGCTTAACTTAGTTATGAAGAGACTAAGACATGTGTGAGTGACCTTTTTTTTTTCATTATATTCTCATTTCTCTGGCAATTTTCAGTGTGCCAGGTTTCCTGTACTTTAATTAAAGTCCAGGGAAGATGTCATAAGGTAAATCCTTCTGTGAAGTTTGGTTTTTTTTTTTTCCCAAAACTGGAAGCACAGGTAGCTGAAGAAGCTGCAGAGTATTGGAGAGATGTGAAATACAAAGAAACACCCAGACAGCACCTTTGTTGGTATCTCACAGCAGATAAGATAAGCTTAAAACACCATAATTAAAAATTCAAAACTTTGGCAGTCTCTTTCTTCAGAGCTTGACAAAGGGTCGGTTTCAGGTGGAAATAGACTATGGGTAGGGATGAATGGAATTCATTGGACTTGGCAATCACAGTGAAACTCACATTTTCATAGCTACTCAGACTTGTGAGATTACATGCACCCAGTGCAGGGATGTAATTCTTGGCTAACTTTGTTCCGGAAGGAAGCAATGAGTAATTTTAGCAATTTTCTTCCTGCTATTTGCACTCTGTGCCATTTTCATACACTATCCACAATATGACACTCATTCTATACAAAATTCACATGTGGTAATTTTTTTGCAGAAAATAGTATTTACGAGCAGAAATGGCATTTTGACTGCAGAAAATATTTCCAAACAAATTTTCCTTTCACACACACAAAGGTTCCTGTGCAGAAAACACAGAAAATGCTCTTCCTGAGGTTGATGCCCACTGGCCCTCCTTCTCCCTCAGGACATCTCTACCCTCCTTCCAGCCCTCAGTGTGTCTTTCCATTTCTTGGTCCATATCGGTTGTCCCATCCTTCCCTTCTGTTCTGGATCCTCCCTTAATCTCCTCTGATCATCTGAGTCCTGATTCCATTCCTTCCTCACTTCCTCCCTTGATCAGCATTTTTCCCCCTTTTAACTTTCCCACTGTCTCCCAAAGCCCTGCCACTTGCTTTTAGGTCCCACTTCTCCCTATTCTGCTTCAAATTCAGGAGAGATTGTCTCTATGGCGCGTTACAGGCCGCCCAGAAGGGGCAGTCTCACACCGCTGCTGGTTGCTGCATCCGGGAACCACAGCATCCAAACCGCACGGTTCCCGGACGCAGCAAAGAAGAAGCGCCGAAATGGCGCTGCTTCTTCCGCCCCGGATGAGATGCTGCGAGGTGCTACTCGCGCACTCGCGGCGTCACATTCAGTGCGTGACGTGTGGATGCTATGCATCTGGTGCACAACATGCGGATGCTATGCATCCAGCACGTAAAGATGTCGGCACCCGTTTTGTGTATGGGCACCTCATCTTTATGCCCTCGTCACGTGCTAGGAGTGAGGCCGGTGTGGACACTAGGTCCTCGGCCAACCCCTAGCACGTGACGGGGGCACCGGAAGAGCCCGTCTGTTACGGGCCTATATTTATCCAGTTCAGACTGAGCCAGAATTGAATTACTGAATCAGGCTTTGACCCAAAAGATGGGCCCATGTACAGCCTCTGTGAAAAACTCATTTGTTCCATGTCTTTTAATCCCCCCTGCATTCCTGCCCAATCCTTTTATCATATCATGGTGTAATACTTTGGTTTTCTTTTTTCCCTACTTATGGGATGCCCTTCACAGATACCTTCTTCTTGTCATTTGGTTGCCTGAGAGAGATTTTATTTTCCACCAGATCTGTTAAATTCTACAGCCAGAATCTTGTTGGTGTCATGTACCTGTATACGTTCCTTTACACCCGTGGCTGTACTTTTTTGGCTATTGTGCTATAGATGTATTCAGCCTATGACTACATAAACAGAGTTCCACAAACAGTATTTCACATTTCCACATGGGTCTAAATGATATTGCTAGTCCCAACAGGAGTAGAGACATGGAATCAATTGGATTTACTTATGTATTGACTCACTATTCAGTTGTCAACACAGTGGGTCTATTCTAGTTGGGACTACCCAACAGCAAACCAGTCATACAGTTACACATTCTTGCCAAGTGTGTAGTTAGTTATTCACCAGTCCCTTCAATGTACCATTTTGATTCACTAGAACTGCAAAAACAGCCACTGTGTTTTTTCACTGCAGAATAAGCAGGCACATTGATTTGGGGGGGGGGTATTCAGCAGAAGTGTTGTGTATCACAACCAGCATGTAACAACATGAGTGCAATTCACATTCTGTAAACCTGTAGTTCTCCACCCATGAGTTCCCAATGGCAATATAATATGGTTTTCATGTGATGTCTTTTTAGCCTTCCAACATCTTCCACACTACAGTTTGTTCTCTTATGACTTTGTTTTTGTTATTTTATATCCATAAGCCACTCAGAGAACAATGTCATTTGATGGCTTTGTGTAAAAGAACATGTGAAAATAAGCTCCAGCATGAAAGTCTGAGAGAAAATGAGAGATAGATATTCACACAGAACAGGTTCATGGGTTGCAAACCAATGAGCACCAGAACACAAATTATCCAAATTCATTGTTTTGTATTTTATCCTTCATTGCTTTCTCAGTATCTGAGTAGCCTAGTGTCAGTGTAATACTCCACAGATAATACTCCTGTTTGTGAGCTTCAGCCTATCTAACTGATTTGAATTCTTTTAGGCCCTGCAGACAAATGAGGTTGTAGTACATTGTGACAGATATTGTAATGAGTTTCTATTTACACCTATACTTTTGTTGTTGTTCATAGAGTGATAACAATTGTATAAACCAAGACATGATGCAAGCTAGCTAGTACTTACAATATATTAATAGAATGAACATTGTGGAAGTGCTAACATCCCTTATTTTCTGCACCATAATAGAAGGTGGACAAAAGCAGCAATGAATGTTGTTTGGTCTTCTGCCTAGGCTTCATTTGATATTTTTCTTCACACGTTACCCTTCTGCTCTGTCCATTGGCTTTGTATCTGCTTTTTCTCATATCTGGATAATGCCAGCATTGTTAGCAATTCTCTTGGATCCAGTTACTTAGATTGCAGGGATGAGTTATTACTCTCCAATTCAGAGGAAATCTGCTTTACATCTTTACTAGAAACATGGACCAAAATCCTACTTCACCTACTTAATTGTCAATAAGAAACTAAGGCGCGTTACAGACCGCCCAAAACGGGCGGTCTCGTGCCGCTGCCAGTTGCTCCGCGAGGGAGCCGCAGCAGCCAAACCGTGCGGCTCCCTCGCGGAGCAAAAAGAAACCCCAAAATGGCGCTTCTTCCTGTGCCCTGGAAGAGGCGCCTCAAGGCGAGAGGCGCACACTCGCGGCACCACTTCTGGTGTGCGACGTCCGGACACTGCGCATCCACGACGTCAAAATGGCAGCGCTCATCTGTATGCGGCGCTGCCATTTTGACATAGTCGTTACGTGCGAGGGGCAAGGCGCGTCAGGAAGCGCTGCCCCTCACGTGTAACGATGGCACCCCATAGGGCCCGTCTGGATTGCACCTAAGTAATGTATCCTGGTCGAACCCTCCAAAGCTGACTTAACAACCAGCAGACACTCTGAACAACAAAGGTCTGTTCTTTTTTAAAAAAAATCAAACCTTTAGCCTTGCTTTTCTCCTCCCACTGACCCTCACACCATCTCTTCAGTGTTTTCAAAGGATGCAGGTGAATGCCACAGCCCATTTCTGCCAAAAGACAGATGGTACCCTTAGGGAGCCACCTGGTGCAGCCCACACACCCCTAATGACACCCCTGTTTTTTAAACAGATTGCCCAAAGTCTACACACTGTTATATTGTAGTTGCACTATACTACCCTTTTGCTGAACCCCAGCATTGGGCAGCCAATGACTCTATGAGGAAGAACAAATTCAAACTTAATCCAGACAAGACTGAGGTGCTCCTGATCAGTTGAAATACTGATCTGGTAATAGGGATTCAGTCTGTGCTGGATGTGCCATTATATACAATGGTATAGAAAAATGATGTCCCTTAAATAAAATGTTAAAATCAACTTTGCTTTTTCAAGATACACATACACATATATTCATTCAAGCGTTGGATAGGGGGATCCATGGATGCAGAATCTGTGGATATGGAAGCTCAACTATCTAGATTGTGATTTGTATTTGTTTTTGTTGCTATTTTAAACGGTTTATATTTTAATTGACTATTGCTTGAATCCTACTGGCTAGTCCTAACTAGAGCAGATCAGGTGTTCAAGTGTTGGGCACCAAGTCACCACACAGGTAGATCTCATTTATTCAGTATGTAGAAAGGTCTTGTAGCACCTTTGAGACTAACTAAAGAAAGAAGTTGGCAGTATGAGCTTTCATAAACTTAAGTCTACTTCCTCAGGTGCATTTGATGGAGTCAGACTTAAGTCTATGAAAGCTCATGCTGCCAACTTCTTTCTTTAGTTAGTCTCAAAGGTGCTACACAATCTCTCTACATACTGATTCTACAGAGTAACAAAGCTATATCTTTGAATTTACCCATTTATTCAATGGGTGTACCATAATTGGGACTAACAATAAATCTGAGGCTTATATATAATGGTTGAAATGTTGTAGCTTGTCCAAAGGATAGATCCAGCCCATTGAATATATCACTGAATACTGAGCAAACACTTTTGCTGTTGTCATCATCATTTACCTTCAGGTCACTATGGACTTAGGATGACCCTAAAGCAAACAAATCATGGTGTTTGCCTTTGTCTTCCTTTGAGAGAGTGCAGCTTGCCCAAGGCCACCCCAGATGTTTCAATAGGTAAGCAGAGATTCAAACCCTGCCCTCTTAAAGGCCTAGACCTACAACCAAACCACTACACCACACTGGCTCTGAGCCAACAGAGAGGCAAATCCAATTGATTTAATGGCTCCTCTCTAGTCAGGATTAACAATAGACTTCCATTTTAATATTTTCTTACTCCATAAACCACTTTGCTGAGGCTTTGCTTCAAAAGTAAGTATGAAAGTGCTTTCGATAAATAGTAAAACTCAGTCGTACTGCCCCCAAATCTGAAAAAATATTTCTCCTTTGCAATAGACAAGGCAAAATGGCCCAAGGTTTTCCATTCATGTACCATTCCCAGTAATAAGGCAGAAAGTTTATTTTACTTTTGACTTTTTTTTCCTTCTTTCTCCCCTATTGACTATTTAATTACATTTGCTCCATATTTCTGAGCCAGACACTTTGACACTTAAAAAATATTAGGCGTATAAATTAGTATGATATTTTCTCTCTCCCTCCTGAACTTGTCCTAACCTATCTTTAACTGACATATAATTCTTCATAATCTATACGTGCCAAGCTGTCTCATCTTACAAGTTGTCACATTGGCTTGTTACAAGTGGCATAACAAGATGTTTTACAACCTGGAGGTGTTTCTGTTTGCAAATTCATCCACAGCTTTTTTTTCCTTTTTCTTTAATGAGTAAAAGGGGGAATCAGATTAAGCAACTTTTCTAGGGCAAAATAATTTACCAAAAATAGAACAAAAAGTTCTTTGCTACTTTTTCCTCCTTCTGAAGAAGGGCTCCACACGGATCTCAAGTAATTGCATCACTTTTCATATCTGGATGTCATTCTTGGTGTTCTTTTTTTCTCCTCTTCCATCCATTGTGTTGTTAAAAGCTTTCAGGAATACGTGCTCCAGAGGGCTCAATTAAATGTTTGAACAGACAGTAGATCTTAATACAGACTCTTAAAATTCTGTCTCTGTACCCTACAGTTTTTCCAAGACATGTCTAAAATACTGAAAGATCCAGTTGGAAGAACACAATCCACATACAGTGGCAGCTAGTTTGTTCCATGTCAGTGGGCCTGTACATCTCCTCTGAGTTTTCATCTGAACTTTATAGGTGCTATCTCAGGTTGCATCTAAAGGTAAAGGTAAAGGTAGTCCCTTAACATAGATGTCTAGCTGTAACTGACTGTAGGAGGCGGTGCTTATCTCTGTTTCTAAGCCGAAGAGACAACATTGTCCAAGGACTGCTCTGGTGGTCATGTGGCCAGCATGACTGCACCAAATGCTGTTACCTTCCCACTGAGAAGTGGTAACTATTTATCTACTTGCCTTAGCATGCTTTTGAACTGCTAGGTTGGCAGAAGCTGGGACTAGTGATAGGAACTCACCCTATCATGCAGCACTTGGACCTCGAACTGCCAACCTTCTGATCTTCCAATAATCAAAATTGGTGTCTTAATTACTAAGCCACTGCATTCCTACCAAGTTGCAGCTACAGTCCACTTAATGCTCCACTCCAAGTTGCAGCTACACTCCACTTAATGGCCTGGTGGCGCAGTGGTTAAACGCCTGTACTGCAGCCACTCACTCACAAATCATAAGTTTGCGAGTTCAATACCAGCAAAAGGGCTCAAGCTCGACTCAGGCTTGTATCCTTCTGAGGTTGCTAAAATGAGTACCCAGATTGTTGGGGGCAATTAGCTTACAATTTGTAAACCACTTAGGTAGTGCTTAAGTGCACTGATAAGCAGTATAGAGATGTACTTGTTACTGCTATTGCTAATGCTGTTTGACACCACTTTAACCTCTATGATTCATTGCTATGGAATTCTGGGATCTGTAGCTCTGAGAGATATTTAGTTTACTCTGTCACAAAGCTCTGAGGCCAGAACAAACTACAAAATCCCAGGATTCCATAGGATTGAGTCATGACAGTTAGAATGGTGTCAAACTGCATTAATACTACAGCGTGGTTGCAGACTCAAATGCTGGACACTATCTCCAAAATATGTTCCGTCAATTCGATAGATTATTTAAATTTCATATTAAAACCCAGACTGTATTTATGGGCCCCACTGATGTGGAATCCACCAGCCACCAACACTGCATGTATGTATGCATAAAACATCCCAAAGCTTGAAAAATTACTTTTGGGGACTACAATCCCCAGAATCACCAATCTAATCCCCCTCTTCAAAAAAATATATATCAAAGTTGTGAAGCTACCTCATCCCAAATCTGACCATTGGTCAGCCTGACCCAGCATTATATGATCTGCTTTTAGGTAAGAAACTTTCTGGGCTAGGTACAGGAAGGAGTGTCCAAAAAGATGAAAAAACTGGAACAGCTCACTTATAAGGAAATATTTCTAGGTCGGCTACTTTGTTGTTGTATACCTTCAACTCTTTTCCAGTGTATGGTGACCCTAAGGTGAACCTATTACAGGGTTTTCTTGGTAAGATTTGTTCAGATGGGTTGAGAGAGTGTGACTTGCCCAAGGTCACCCAATGGGTTTCCATGGCCAAGCAGGGATTTTAACCCTACTCTCCCAATTCCAACACTCAAGCCATTACACCACTCTGGCCTACCTATTTACTTTAACTGCTCCAACTGTATTTCTAAGTGTATAACTGAAATTTTAAGTTACTGTGATGCTAGAAATATAAGGAGTTTGGAAATTTTCCCTTGGTCCCCAAATTTCTAGCACTGCAGAGAGCGAGACACTGAAAATTACCCACTCACAGAAACAGAAACATATTGTTGTTGCTGTTGCTGCTGTTGTATGACTTCAATTATTTTTCAACTTATGGTAACCCTAAGGTGAACTTATCATGAGATTTTCTTGGAAAGATTTGTTCAAGAGAGTTTGCTATGGCCTTCGCCATCCAGTGAGTTTCCATGGCCCAGTGGGTATTTGAACCCTGATCTCTCAAGTTCTTGTTCAGCACTCAGACCACAAGGTTGGCCACTTAAATATGAGCTCCAGGGCCAAACTACTCAGGCAGCAACCCGAAGTATTTTGGCTGATGTACACAAGCCCCTGAGTCTGGATGCCAGAGATTGGTGTTGAGATTGAACTGTTCACTATTCCAGATGTGGGCAACTATATAGGTATTTTCACACATTTTCAAGTATTTGGGGGGGGGGGGGGGTGAGTGTCAGTTTTGGGAAATTCTCACCTGAAAATCAAGCCAAAATATCATAAGCTGCTTTGAAGACTGGTGGTAAGATTTGAGACCACAAAAGTGGGGGGCAGGGTTGCCTGAAGCTTGTGTGCCACACGTTCCCCATTGCTGCCCTGCTCATAAGACGTCCTGTAGTTCTGACGTACCTCTAGGGCTAATTCAAAACAATTTACTGCCTGATGAGAAGGACAAAATGGAAGCTATTTCCAATGTCTTCTAGAGCTGTCAGCAAGACTGGAAGTAGAATATTACTTTACCATTGCTGATCGGAGAGTCCTCTGGCACACCAAAGGCATCAAGCAAGCTTAGAAAGCCCAGATGAAGTTGTGTGCCTGAAATTAATAGCTATGGAGTCCAGGAAAAAAATGGAAGGCTGCCATATCCTCTCCTAGCTTAAATCCCCTGGGACAATCTACTCACTGGTCTTAATGCTAGACTGCTCTTGCATATCTCATGCTGTTTTTGTTGTTGTTGTGTGCCTTCAAGTCATTTCTGACTTATGGCTACCCTAAGATGAACCTCTCCTGGGGTTTTCCTGGCAAGTTTCTTTACAGGGGGTTTGCCATTGCTATCCTCAGCGGATGAGAGAGTTTGACTTGTCCAAGGTCACCCAGTGGTTTTACATGGCTGAGTGAGAATTTGAACCCTGGTCTCCAGAATCATAGAGGCACACAAACCACTAGAAGTCGTGGTGCTAGCAACTGGTCATAAGTGGGGTACATCTCTTAGGTGCTTGCTATCCTGCTTGTCATACTTGGTGGCTAGTGATGGATGCTTCAGGCTCTTTCTGTGTCTCCACAGAGCTACAAAATAATCCAGGCACACATTTTTCTTCCCATCCAACACTATCCACTCAAAGCCAATGCCCTTCCCTGCAGGAGTTGAAATAATGTATTAAAATTGTTAAGGTACTTAGATGTTACTGTACTTTGGGCTATACATGTCCCTAAGATGGATTGAAGGCCCAAGGTTATGGACAGCTGTAGTAAATGCACAGCCTGTCATATTTCTCTGCAGTCTAAGTCACTTGATGTACTATCAGTATTGAGTTCATTATTCCAGAGTGCTTTGGGACACTTTGAAAATGAAAGGCACGAGATAAAAACCATCTTTTATTCTGCTGAGACATTGTAAAACAAACTTTCTGCACAGAGAACAATCCCTACTGGCCCCTTTTCTGTCTGTTGAGTAAATTCAGTGGCTAATGTATCTTGTGTGCATTGACAGAATCAACACAGAAGCTATTGTTTCTGTCTTTTTTAGCGTGGGGTAGATTATGCCCTCCCTTTCTATCAAGGCAATCACAAAGAGTTGAACATGAATAAAAATCACATAACACAAGCCTATCACTTTCCTTTCTACATGGACAGGATTAAAACAGCATTGATACAGGCCCCAAGAAGGTTTAATCATTCACTGGAAACAGTGAGAAATATTGTCTTAGAATACTGAATATGCAGTGTGCCCTTCCCATCAATAGGAGGTCAGTTCTGCCCCCTCCCTCAATAGATAGGGGGAAAGGTGAGGGATCAAGCTCACACTAGTCAATGTGTGGTAATGTGTGCATGCCCACATTATTGTTCCTGTGGGCATGTGCCACCACTGGCTAATGTGGGCTAGGGCAATCTGCAGAGCTCCAGTACATGGATGGCTAGACCACCAATATGGCAAACACACTATATGTGGGGTTTTTAAGCAGCTGGGAAGAGTTTAATTGCAGAATCATTTGTACTTTTGTCTGTTGTGCTACTGGTGGTTGGAATGCATAAGGAATTCATTTTTGTAAACTTTGGTATGTGCTTGCCTGATCTACATTTCCTGACTAAATTTAAGATGAAGACTATTGTTAGAGTTAGCAAGCTTTGTGTACCTTCACCCACAAACTCAGTGTGATTCCCAAACTTTTGTTGAGATATTTTTCGCTTCTGCTCACAGAATTCTTGACTGTTGGCCAAGCTGGCTGGAGCTTCTGGGAGATGAAGTCCAAAACAGCCAGAACACCAAATTTTGGGAACCACTGCAATAACTGCTAGTTCAAAGGTGTCCTGCTAGTTTGTTTTCCACGCCCATTTACGTAAAGCTGCACTTCCAGCAGCCGTTTTTCTTCTTCCTTCTCTCACCTCCATGAAACCATATGTTTGAGTATGAGTAAGGAATTTGCAAGCAAAGCTACTTGTATAGATTTTAGAAAGAAGACTAAGGCGCGTTACAGACCGCCCCTTTCGGGTGGCCTGTAGGCGCACCTTTCCCCGCTGGATCGAGACCCCAGTGGCCAGAGCAGCAGCCGCTGAAGCCCCGATCCGCCGCTTTCTGGGCTGCAGGGAAGCGGCAAAAGGCCCCTTCCCCGCAGCCTGGAAAGGGGTGTCCTTGGGGCTTCAAGCCCCAAGGACACCCCGCGGCGGCAGGGAGAAGGAGAAAGGGGCCGTTTGGCCCCTTTCTCCTTTGGTCCGCTGGGTGCAGCTGTCTGAAGGCTGCGCCCAGCAGACCAAACCAGGAAGGAGCTCCGAAACGTATCAATGACGGCGGCCGTGTGGAACGGCCGCTGCCATTTTGTGCGCGCACAGTGCGCACTAGGGTTAGGGCGGTGCGTACTTTTAAGCCCGTATGTAATGGGCCCAAAGCCCAGTACAGAGACAGGCAGGAAGCATCGTCATGGGGCCAAAACTAGGGCTCAGGAGAGCACAACAACCACACGTTCCTGAGCCCTGGTACATGCAGGGCTGGTACATATTATTGAAATAGACATTTGGCAATTAAGTAGTTGTGCAGAAGGGTCTTTTAAGAGAGAGGTACAGTACTGTACTTTTAAACTGTTTTAAATTAGTGATGTCATAATAGGATAGCTTATTTAATTTTTTAAATATTTTTAAAACTTTTTATCAGCAAGGTTTTAGATGTGTATTTTGTTTTAATCTATGCTGTGAGCCACCTTGTGTCTCATGTTAGGAGAAAGGCAAGATAATCATTGTTAATTAATAATAATAATTAAGCAAAGAAAAGTCACAGGATCCAAGGTTCATGCCAAGGGAAAACATGAAGTTCCCACCCTTCCCCTCAAAAAAAAAAAAATAAATAAAAAGGAATTCAGGAGGAAGAGAGTTCTAAACACCACTATTATAATTGTGGTGTCTCTCCTGATATTGCCCCCACTCCTTTTAAACAGTTAAAATTATTATTCTGGTAGAAAAACTAAGTGGTGAGTACATTCATCTTTTTCCCCAGGTTAAGCCCGGAGCAGAAATTAGTAACCTTAAATGAAAAACATTTATTATACTTTTGACTTAGTATGAGATTTCTCTTACTGAATTACTATATATGCTTTCAAAGCTGTAATCCTAATGTGAAATAGAAAACAGGATACCAGAATTAAAAGTGCAGTTCTAACTTACCAAGATGGCAAAAGGCCAGCTGACCCAACACTAGGCCACCTGAAGCTGGGTTGAAACCCATCCCAAACTAGGGATGTTAAGAATTATTTGAGATGACTCTATCTCAAGCCACCTGTGTGCTCACATTATAATTTGTCAGTCTGGTGGGGAGGTTTGGATCTAGAATAACTCAATTTCTCCTTCTCTTTTCTCATTCTTTTCTCCCCTTTTTGGGGAGCTTTTCTGCCCACTGTGCACAAAGTCCTGATCTCAACTGGCAGATCGGTTGTGCTCACAGACCCCACAAGACAGGTTGAATCTCCCTTATCCAGAATTCCAAAACCTGAAATACTCCGAAAACCAAAACCTTTTTCATGGGCGGCTGAGATCATAACACCTTTGGTTTCTGATGGTTCGGTGTACAAAACTTTATTTCATGCACAAAATTATTTAATATTTTGTGTATGAAATTACCATCAGGCTACGTGTATGAGGTGTATATGAAACATACATTAATTTTGTGTTTAGATTGGGTATCATCCCCAAGAGGTATTCCAACTTTTTTTAAAAAATCCAAAATGTCTTGATTTCTCAATCACATACTCCTTCCCTTTTCTTGTAAAAAACTGGCTGCAGCTGCCACAAACATCAAAGTTTCAGTTGGCTCAGGTGGAGGCAGCTTGTCTTTCAGCTTTGGGAGAGAAGAGAGTATGACATGTTGTCTTTCTGAGCAAAAGGAAAAAGTATTGTAGCTACTTGTGGGAAGTTTGCCTCACTAGTATAACTGCAGTCACTTCTTTTGGTAAACAGAGAGTTGCTTTCCTTCTAGGGATGCCCTTTGAATTATGTCACCCCTTCAATTGTACACTAGGCTATCAATTTTTCTCACCGAGACACACATATCCCTCCCCCCACCTGGCATTCATAGATTTCAAATTCCCCTTCCATTTCCCCCAAATAGAATCAATTGCCTTGTTCCCACTGTGGTTTGAACTGGATCATGATTTCCACTTGGGGACAAAAAGTAAAGATTCTGGCTGGCATGTTAGGTCTCCAACATTCCTATTGTATCAACTGGTTATTGCTGGTGATGGCTTAATTCTCCTCAATACAATATAAAATTAGTCTTGTCAAACTGTGATGCTTATTTTTCAGTATAAAATGTGATAGTATCTTTGTTGATAACAAGCCTAGTTATGAAGTTTGGAAATCCCATCATGAGAGCATCTTTGAGACATCACTGGGTTTGTGAATGTCCAGCACTGTAGCCCTCTTTTCCTAATGGTGTGACCTGGCAGCCATGGGATTGGTTGCAGTAGAAGATAGCTCTCTCTTTCAATCTCAGTTTTTTCTGTCTCTCCCAGCATTTCAAGTCCTTAGAGAGATAGGAAAAAAATGAGATTGAGAGAGAGAAAGGTGTCTCCAAGTTGAAATGCTGGGAGGTTATTATCCCAGGTTCTTTCCAAACTGTGCTTCTGGAAAACTATCATGTAAATGGCACCTGGATTAGTATATGGACAAGCACTACAAATTCATTATGCCATATTCATATTTCAAATCAGGTAACTATGTGTTTGAGTAGCATTGTTAATCAGATCTCTGCTTAGTGGCTAAAATCTGAATGAAGCACTTCTGAAAATCATTCCCCAAAATGTTGAGTGCTTATCTGATTTAGAAATCTAAACCCAGTGAACATGGCCATTGACTTTATTATGAATTCAGAGTTGAAAACCTTAGTGATTAATCACTAGTGGATAATTATATCTAAAATCTCTCATTAGCTCCAATTTAAGCTTCATTAAATTTCTGTGAGATTTTGCTATCATGCATTTCTCAACCAGATCATGTTCCTCAGCCCTTGGCTGGACTTTCCCATTCATCCATCATGTGCTTGCAAAGCACTCCAAACTTTGTCAACTCTGTTTTTCTGTTAGTTGCACTATTGCCCACATAGGCAATGGGCTGTAAATATTATGTCCATTTCTTCCCTCTGGAGAAACCAGTTGACTTGAGGTATACAATGAGCCTGGTCTAACCAAAGTTAAACATGTATAAATCCCATTTATTTTAGTAAGAGAGGGTTACATTCAGACTTCACTCTGACATGGAATCACCAAGAGCTAGAAGTGCATCATTTTGGCTGGATCATGATTTTATATTTTTGCTTCTTCTGGGCTTCAATTCTGTACCAATTTTCCTGGGAGTAAATTCCACTTAATTCAATGTGATGTGCTTCTCAGTAGAGATATGTAAAACTGTACAGTCATATATTTATTTTATAGTGTCAAAACATTCAGTGTTGTTTATGACTGCAATTTAAGAATCTTAACTCCTTTCTCACATTGCTAATCTGCTTTTCCAAGTAGAAGAATGTCCAAGAAAATTTAGAATGTCAGTAAAGCCATCATACTAAAGCATAATTAAAACACAATTAAAGCTATCAGAGTAATAATACAGTACCATGGACTTATCCATCCAAGGAATTTATTGTCAGCATTTCTGCGGTTCTACCCATCATAAGTTTGAAAAGATCTGATTTATTTATTTTTAATCCCTTATCTTCACTTTACAGCATGTGGATAAAATATGTTCACAGAATATGGTATGGTGTCCCCATGCTAATGTAATTTGTATTATGTGTACGATAAATATAGTCATTGTTTACAGATGTGTAGTTCACTATTTGCTGCCAAGATGACTCCTTATTTCTGAAAGTGTCTATTTGTTTAATGTTAGTTTAAGGCAGGTTTAATATTGAACATCAAGAAAACTAAAATAATGACCATGAAGGATCTACACAAATTCAATATACGATGAGGAAATTGAAATAAAGACTTCCCATATCTTTGATCAATCATTGACCAGAATGAAAATTGCAGTCAAAAAATCAGAAGAAGACTAGGACCGTGAAGGGCAGTTATAAAAGAACTAGACAAGATCCTAAAGTGCAAAGTGAACACTGAAGTGAGGATTGCTCATGCCATCATTTTTCCCATCACTATGTATGGAAAACTGGATAGTGAAGAAAGCTGATAGACAGAAAAAATGCTCATTTGAAATATGTTCCTTGAGAAGGGTTCTGTGGATATCATGGGCAGCTAAAAGGACAAACGAGAACAAATCAGATCAGAACTCTCCAGTGAATCTAGGATGATTAAATTGAGACTGTCATATTTTGGCCATATCAAGAGATGGCATGACTCCTTGAAAAAGACGAAAATGCTTGGAAAGACAGAAGGCAGTAGGAAGAGAGGAAGACTGCACACCACGTTGATAGACTCAGTCATGTCTATGTCTTCAGTAACTAAACAGGGATGTTGAGGATAGGATGTCTTAGAGATGCCTCATTTACAGGGTGGCCAAATGTCACCATTGACCTATTAACAACAACTATTGTGTTCCAAGTCCAGGCATAAAGCCTGGATTCCAACTAGAATAGATCCACTGGATCAATAGTTGAATGCTGAGTCAACACTTACATAAAATTCATCATTTCAGTGGTTCCACTGTAGTTAGATATACCAATAGGATTCTGGTCAAAGTACTAGTGATGTGGTACCAGAAGGAGGATGGTCAATTTAGTTGATGGTTATCAATTCAGGAATATTCACATGATCATAACTCTGTGTGGCCTAATAAAAATGTACATATCTGTCTTGAATCTGGCAACATCTTAGCATGCCCAGGATATTAAAAAGGATCTACATAAAAGCAGTTTGGTCCTGTGATCTCTTACTGTAACGAACAAATTTCCAGTACAGACACTAACATTTTACTTCCAAGCAAGGTACATGAAAAACCTTGCCTGCTGCAAAGATTTCCTGTTTTCATCT
Source organism: Sceloporus undulatus (assembly GCF_019175285.1). Lineage (NCBI taxonomy): Eukaryota > Metazoa > Chordata > Lepidosauria > Squamata > Phrynosomatidae > Sceloporus > Sceloporus undulatus. The sequence continues at coordinate 16,000,439 of NC_056524.1, forward strand.
CACTGACCACAGCAAACTCAAGCCATAAATCACTCACTCTAGAACAATCCCATGAACTGTAACAAAAAGTATTTTGGAGGCCATTGGTTTTCAATTCTGCATGCTATTCGGCTCCTTTATGGTGAATATCAAAATGTCCTGTTCCAACAAGAA